>NW_024884253.1:65051262-65123638 GCF_019232065.1 Centrocercus urophasianus
GTATCACAGAATCACAGAATTGTAGGGGTTGGAAGGGACCTCTAGAGATCATATAGTCCAATCCCCCTGCCAAAACAGGATTCCTAGAACAGGTTGCATAGTTGGGCATCCGGACAGATCTTGAAGGTCTCCAGAGAAGGAGACTCCACAGCCTCTCTGGGCAACCTGTTCCAATGTATGTTCAATTGGTCCTCACCTGTTGTCTGTTATCAGTGCTTTCAGCTCCCAGGTTTGGGACAGATTGGGACAGATTTTTGGTAATTAATCTGTCTTAGCAAGAGTGTTATCAGTACTGTTGCTCACTGACCGCCAATGCAAGGCCTTGTGTGTAAGGTCAAGACAAAGAAGGAAGTTGAGGGAAGGAAGGATGATGGGAGTGAAGAAGTAGAGGGGGAAGAGAAGAAGCATGAGAGATCAGGTGGAGCACACTCTCACAGCCTCTGACCTTATTGTCATGAAGACTGGAGAAAGAGTTTGAGAATGCCTCTACCTCTAATGCCCCAAAAGGACAAACAAGCTCAAAGTTTGTTAAGTATCATGTAGAAAAGGACAGTAATATCACAGAGAAAATATACAGCAGTAAGCAGAGAGCAGCTGTCAATACTTACAAGAAAAATATCTTGAGACATAAGCAAGCCTGTGCCTTTCCTGAGTATACAGTTTGCTCCAACATCCTCCTTCTCAAGATTCATTTTGATTTCTCACTTAAGTAGATTTCTCACATGGACCTGACAGTGTTAGCATGAAATACTTCAAAGAAACTCAAAGACAGGTATCACAAAAGACCACGTATCACAAATGCCTTATTTCAGGTTGATGATTATAATTGTTTTGTGATACTGGTCACCCCAGACTGAGAGGGAACCAAAGCATATTTCCAGGAGAGGGTAATGAATGGCAGCATCTGTATTACTGTCTATTACTGCATACACAAGGAGAGAGTAAGCAGTCCTATTCCTTCTGCATACCCACAGCATCTAGTCTCTAAAATCTGTGCCAACAGAGGTTAGCAAGCCAAAGCCAGCTATATCTGACAAAGTAGTATTAATACTAATTGAAACAAGATGGATAAATCCAAGCTCAATATTAGCAAGAGAAAAAAAAATCCTAAAATTAATTTCTGCTTCTGATCTGAATAAAAGACCCAGACAGAATTTTATTAGAGTTCCTTGTCTGATTAACATCTTGTCAGATTATTGGCAAATCTAGGCCCAATAAGAATGTTTTGCATGAGCACTTCCCATGCATCTGGATTCTCATTATTAACAACTTCACAGCTGTGACCCAACAAACTTAGCAGATGTGAAACAATGAACAGTTTCAGTTCATTTAGTATCACTAAACGTTTGGAACATATATGATCAGTGAAACACATATCATGGAAAATAGCTGAAACATCAGAACAGCAATGCTCCAAACTAGCAAAAAAAACATTTTGTATTAAACTTTTTGGATGCCCCCTGTCTATTTCTTTTTCTAACCTATCCCACTTCCAAATAACAGGCATTTTAATGAACAAAATGTCTTACACCTTTAATAAATTATTAGCAATCCTTGTCCCTTATCCCATTACCTTACGAAGCAAATATCCTCTAAATCTAATGAGCTGTCCAATACAAATCACTTCATGAGGGATTCTGTCTGAGATTGAGAAGAATAAAACTGTATTCACATTATCTCCATCATGACAGAAGCCAGAGGCAAGAATAGTCTTCCCATTTACACAGAAATAGCAAACAGCTCAAGGGAGAAGCTGCCAATACAGCTAAGGTTTAGACCTGCTGAGAGTTTTATTACTCACTTGAGTCTTATCAGATATTTATTAAAGAACCTGTCCAAAAAACTCCATAGGCTGAGTCCCTCTGCTTATTTGGGAACAGTGATATGCAGTCATTTTAAACTCAGGTCACTGCTCTTTGCTCTAGAGGAAAAGAGTTCTATTTTGGGTGATTTGTAGCATTTGAAACTCGAAGAAAAAAAAAAACAACAAACAACAACAGCAAACAATTGATACATGCTTTTTGACAAGAAGAAAATTTGGACAACTTGGAAGGAAGATTCATGTGACAAACATCAGGATATGCACTTATTTCAACGCTCTGCCTCTAGCAAATCAGATAGTGCCAGAAGTCTCAGACTAAGGAGGAGAAATGAAAACAAGTTTTTATAAAACACTGCAAGTTCATTTTCCAATACAGAAAGCCCAGTAACTACAGGTTAATATTTGAAGAGTCATGCACGTTTTAAAAATCTCTTTTCCAGCCTTGGAACTTCATTAATGGTATTCTGAGTAGTATCACCATCTTTCTCTGTTTTATGAAATACTGTAATGTCCTTGACCTGAAAGTGATCCTGTGGCCATGGGTTCCACAAATTAATTTGTAGCACTCAAATGAAAAAAAAAAAAAAAAGTATTGCTTTCTTGTAATGACTGTCAAATGCCTGTTAGTAATGTTACTGTTTCCTCTTTGTCTCAATGCAAAATACAGAAGTCAGAGAGAAATTAGTCCTTGAGGACCACCACTGCAAGATCTAGCAAGGACTGAGATTGTATAAAAAGGAAAAATTTGCTTTAAAATTTGAAGCTGGAATTTCAAGGATAATAAATCCGAGAAGTAGAAGAACCTATTTCCTCTATAGTCCAAATACACCACCATACACTTGACTAGTAGTGTGGACTATTTGTTATTGGGAAAGTCACAATTTGAGTTAGGTTCTTACCATTAAAGTTGATATTAATTCCAAAGACAGCAAAAGAAAGTACATTTTCCTTCTTCTTCCAGTGATAGAAACAAATATTAATAAAAGACTTTTATTATGTTCCCAAGTTCTAATATTGTGTATTCTTAAATTAAAATACTATTGATTCAGAAGTATGTGATAGCATTAACCAAGAGCAGAAACTATTCCAACTTTTTCTATAAAGATGATAGCTGAGCATTGATTCTGCAGCAGAGAAAAGGTGATTATGTTTTGGAAACTAATAATGTGCAGCTTCAAGCAACTCAGAGAAAAATCAATTAATATTTACTATTTGTTTTCCAAAGTACTATATATTCTACAGTCTTTATCCTAAACTGCAGACTACTTACACCACCGTCCAAAAATATATAAACCTAACAGGAAAGATAGAAGGAAATAGTAAGATTTCTGCTTCGTGAAGGGCTTTCTCTTGTGGAACAGTCTAAAATTTCTAATAATAGTTCTAAAGAAAGAAATGCGCATAAAAATTCCCACTATGCCTTGTTTTCTTGTTTTTTTTTTTTTTTTTAATTCACTTGTATGCCTGTCTCTTCTGTTCATATGTACAATTACTTTATGTAACCTCACAAATAAGCCTAGTAGACCACTGTTTTTAAAATATTGAACAAATAATACAGTGAAAGTACTTTAATTGGTATATATATATTTTTTTTCCCTGAGAGCACTGTGCTATGTGGCATATACATGTACAGCTAAAATAATTGAAAATATTTTTATTGACTTCAGTAATTTATTATTTATTTATATAGGAGAAAGATCTTAAACTGAGTAAAATAGACATGTGATCTTCATCATTAGATTTTACAGATATACTTCCAATTTCACCAATATAAAGAATATGTTTTGTAAATGAAACTTGAATCTCTGTTTAATCATTTAGTTAGATTATCAAAATTTATTGATGTGTATTTTGCTCTGAGTTTCATGTGGTCTACCTACAAACACGATTTGGAGATTAGATTGACGTCTAATAACAGCTATGTTATTGCAGCCTACCTTTTCTCATCCAAATTTATTTCTCTACCCTTCAATTGAGCCACACTGTTTCCTGATATTTTTGCTCTTCATTTTGTAAAACTGTTTCTTTACATAGTGTATAAACTGAATGCCATACTAAGAAAAGGGATCAAAACTTACGTAAATCCTTAGAAAATACCTAAATGCTAGTGTTTTCTTTTAGATACACCGTGCATACACAGGAAGCAGCTAAACTGCATTAATATCATTTATGTATGATATTACATATTCTTTATTGGTGTAATTCAAATGATATTGAAGACTAAATCAGAAAAATTAGAGACTAAAGTTATGTGGGGTTTTTTTGTTTGTTTGTTTTGTTTGTTTTGTTTTGTTTTTTAATTTATTTATCACTCTCTAAGGGAATTTAAAATTTCTATGGAAAAATTTAACAATGTTTTTTCATGCTTGTAGTGTAAGATTGCATTACCAGATGCATAACACCCTGAAAGAAGTAAAGGTCAAGGCTGACTTCCATTCATCTTGAATGGTCTGCCAAGTTCTATCCATATCATAATTCATCAAATCATCTAATTAACTTGTTTAAAAATATAATTAAGGTAGCCATAATTAAGGTCAAGCAATTACAAGATTGTGAAAAGAACTTTACACCAACAAAGCAGCTGCAATCTAAATGACAAATCACACATCTTCTAATAATTCTCCATTTCCAGAGAGTTATTAAAAATGTTTTCTTAAAACAAAATTAAACATGTTTTATTTAGCTTTGAGAGTGCTGTCTACTTAGGGAAGTAGTAAGAATCAGTAAAGTTTTTGATTGAAAACAAGATTTATTGATTGGAATCTGGAATCATCATCCTACAAAGCTAAAACAATGTTATGTGATCTTGGAATTACCATTTCCTGCTTTATGACTTAATTCACTGTAGTTCAGCTTTTTTTTCATTCTGATTAATCTTGTTATTCATGTCTCATGATGTCAGAGTGTGTAAATTGATCATGTTTTGAGGTCTTAGGACAAGTTATCCTCAGAGTAGGTGGATCTCTGAGCTGGAAGACAGAGACGGGGAGCAAAATGAACCCCTCCACAATTCAGGAGGAAACAGTTTGCAACCTGCTGCCCACCTAGACAAGTCCATGGGGTCAGATGGGATCCACCCAAGGTTACTGGGTGTTGCTGACAGAAGTGGTTGCCAGGCTGCTTTCATCATTTATCAGCAGTCCTGGTCAGGCGGGAAGGTCCCAGATGACTGGAGATTTGCAAGTGAGATACTTATCTACAGGATGGGTTGGAAGGAGGATTCAGGGAACTACAGGCCTGTTAGCCTGAATTCAGTAGTGAGAAAGGTCATGGACTAGATCATCTGGATTGCTATCACATGATATGTGTGTGACAACCAGGGGATCAAGCCTAGACAGCACGGGTTCACAAAAGGCAGGTCCTGCTTGACCTACTCCATTTCTTTCTGTGATCAGGAGACCCATACAGTGGATGAGGGAGTGGCCGTGGGTATAATCTACCTAAACTTTAGTACAGCTTTTGACTCTGTCTCCCATAGCATTCTCCTGAAGAAGTTGGTAGATCATGTTTTGGACAGGTGAACTCTTCTCTGGGTAAAATCTGTCTGGAGGGCCTGTCCCAGAGGTTGTTTGCAAATGGAGTTAAATCCAACTGGCTGAGAGAACTGGGATTGTTTAGCCTGGTGAAGAAGGTCAGTGGAGACCTTATCACTCTCTACAACTTCCTGAAAGGAGGTTGTGATGTAGTTGAGGTCAGCCTGTTCTCCCAGAAATCTAGAGACAGGACAAGAGAAAATGGCATTGAGTTGCCCCAGGGGAGGTTTGTTTTAGGTATGTGGAAGAATTTCTTCTCAGAAAGCATGGTTAGGCATTGAAACAGGCTGCCCAGGGAAGTGGTGGAGTAATCATCCCTGGAGGTGGTCAAGAGGTTTTGTAGATGCATCACTGGGAGACACAGTTAGTGGCCATGGTGGTGATGAGTTGATGGACTAGATGATCTTGGAAGTCTTTTTTAACCTTAATGATTCTATAATTCTAGTTACTCCAATAAACAAATATAAAAATCTGCCCAGCCACTGAGTTGGATAACTTCACCGATATACAGTCCTTCATTCACAGTGAGGATATACCACACTATGTGAAAGGGATGGATATGATTAGCATGAAAATTTTTGCCTTTATAACTCTTTCAACAAGAAAAAATCACAACCAGTGGAGTCAGCTGAGCTGAAGAACAAAGTCCATAGCAAGTAGACAGCCTAAGAGCAAGAGCGCTTGATGTCTCAAGTAACCCACATACAAAAAGGCTGGTTCAGATATTAACAGAACAGAAGAATAATTAGGTTGGTTGTCTTTTATCTGACATTATTTATTATGCATTTGTTAAATAACATCAGAAATGTTGGCTGAATATGGAAGATATAGAAAAACAGAAAACTTTTAAAATAGTCTTCGAGAAAAAGAGACTTTGGAGATACCTAGTTTTTAAGGAAACAACTAACATAGAGTAATGTTTACATGTTAGAACTTAAGTACTAAGGATGAGACAGACTATAGGCTCTGAAGAACATGCTGCTATTTTCTATCATACTAACAATATAGAAACAATATTTTTTTGCTCCCTAGAGAAGTGATTTGGTAAATTTGCAAACTTTACAGTTTGACTAAGAAAAGTCTGTTTCTTGTCCAAGAAAGCTAAAAGACAGGACACTACAGATACTGACCAACTCCACCCCTTCTGCCAACTCCCCCTCCCTTCTGTACTCCTCCAAAAAAGATAAACAAGGAAATCTCAGCAATAGTATATTGCCAACCCTTAACTTTAGATTTATTTATCCCAACTCTTCTATGGAGCTATACTCACTGTACTTGTTAATTCATGATTCTGTAGCCATTTGCCTTGTATCTTATCTGGAAATTTTGAATCCTATGCCAGAAATAGCCTGACCAAATATAAATCACCATTTCACACCAACAAGAAAATTGTGTTTGTTTGAATTAAATTTTCTGGCTGTCAGTTGCAGTTCAATAGCTATTTCAAGAGTCTGCAGATATCCAACTCAGCTTAACCCAAGGTGATCCTGAATCTAACCCCTAAAATTCAAGTGATCCTTTCTGATCAATATGTCATCCAGCTCACAAGGACAACGCAAAGATGGAATGCTTTTAACATTTTTTTTTTCAACAAATCGTTATCAAGTGCTAGGAGCAAATGATTGCTTTGAGATGTAAAACACTGAGGAGCAATTACCTTTCCAAGATAAATGAATGTATACCAAGTATTGGAAGGAAAGATCCATACTTCCCTGAGAAGACATCCTGGTTCTCAGAATAAAAAAAAATCCATTCTGATGATTTTCATCCCCCTGCTAAGCATCAGCATGGTGAGCTAGCTGGGGAGCTGATCAGGACCCTCATGTCAAAAGGTCTGTGAGAGGCTCCTGGTGAGCTCAGTACTCTGACACATTTCCCAATGAACACAGGCTATATCAAACAGAATCTCGACAAAAGTCACAGAAGACACAGGAAGAAACACAATGTCACGTCTGTCACCTCTCACAGATTTCTGCACACTACTTTCTTTTCTTCAGACTTCAAACCCCAGATGTCAACAGAAATTAATTCACACTTGAAGCAGGAGAGACAGATGACATGAAGGAAACAGGGAGGAAACAAAAGAGAAGCCATCAGAGAGAAAGATAAGCATCAGGACTGCCGTATAATGCATGATTTAAACAAAACTTATTATGACAAAATGCTTCCCAGTAAGTAGCAGGGGGAATTAAAATGAGCTGATATTATTTATTAAAAACATATGGTAGAAGCAAGATTGAAAAGCACAATTTTGCCTGTATTTGGTTTCAAAAATAAATAAATTTTTAAAAAATGGATTTTGCCTGCTTACTTCAGTCTTACAAGAAAAGGTTATTCTTTCCTTTTCTAAGATCTCTGTAGTTGATTTTTCTGTTCTTGTTCTTTGCCATAATGTGAGAAGAAACACTGTGATATTGTTGTTCTGAGGGAGGTGGAGAGGAACTCAAACAAATTGTCCAGAGAAGCTGTGGATGCTCGACCTCTGGAAGTGCTCAGGGCAAAATTGCATTGCTTTGGGCACCCTGATCAATGTTCTGTCTGTGATAGAGGGGTGCCTACTAGGTGATCTCTTTGAGTCTCTTCCAACCCAAAAAATTGCATATTTCTATTTGAATTATGAAGAGTTTCCTTTATAGAATAAAGTCATTTTTCAGTATTTTGCATGTGTGTGTATGTCTTTAAGATAATTTGGATTTACATGAAAAGTTATTTGACTTTTTTCTCTAATAATTATGCCATTAACAGTTTAGATGTTTTTATATTGAATTCAGTTACTGGTATAATGAGAAGTTAATCTGAACGCACAACATACTGATTAGCAGACATTTTTTATTTTTTTTTATTTTTTTTTTTTGGCCTATCTACTGAGAATGCATTCAGATGGTATTCCACAGGATACCTTCTTTTGGGACAACTGATAACACATGCTCTTTCATACTCTCTGATGTAATAGCTAAGATACAGATACAAGGAAAAATACCACATATTAATACCTGATTGCCACATTCCATGACACAAATGCGATCCTCAATAACTCTATCCAGATTTCATTTCACTACTATTTCAACTCTTTTCTGGAGCTCAAAGAAACACATGATGCAAATCACAGTGAATGGAATTGGTCTATGTGCATGGCTTCTGAAACGCCTTTTGTAAGCAGAAAGCACTGTAAACTCCAATTCCAGGAAGCTGCAAATAACTACATACTGAAGAAATAGATACTTTGTTCTTCTTGTCACTGAGATACCACAATCTATGCATGCATACCTGAATGAGAAGGAATATTGGCATCATTGATATTGATGCTCAGCTTCAATATTACTAAAATATCTGTCAATGTTTCTTAATGATTTTTGTTAACTCAAAATCTCAAAATGTACTGCGGAGGAACTTCAAGTACTGATTACATGAGGCACATTAAACGTGTATTTACAAATGTAATCCCAGGCAAAGTAAGAGTTCTGCATCAAGAAATTACAGGAAGAGAGAAGCAAAACAAAACAAACATAATAAAGAAATAAATAAATCAGCCTTCATGCTGTTTTTACTCTTCTCCAAGTATGCTGCAGTGATCTCATGATCAAGGTAAAGATCCAATACAAGGTGCTGATCAAGGGCTCCAGCAGGGCAGAGAACATGAAAGCAGTAATAGCAACAAAGCACTGCAGTCGTAGTGCAAAACTGAAACAGGAATGGCTTTCCTTCCAATACCGTAGCCAGCCTGAAAAAAATCTCGCTGTTACTTCAAAACTGCTAACACCTTTAGGTCAACTCTCATGTGTACTCAGGAAATAGCAATTAATATGAATAAATTAAAATGACAAATAATGAATAAAATGCTATTTTTTGTCTTTTTTTTTCCTTCTTTCATTTTTAATTAATTTTCTTTCATCTTTATTTTCTTTGTTATTTCTTTTACTACTCCTATTATATATAATTTCCTTTGCCTGCCATTTGTTTTTTCATGCTTGCACTTCAATTTCTCCACAGGTTTGGTCAACAATACTGCAATAGGTCTTCAAAACCAAATTCTCCATATATATAACATAAGCGAAATACAGCTTCAAACTGCTGCAGGAAATTAGAAAAAATGGTATCTTCTGCCTCTTCTTTTTCAGGATTGAATCTAGGAAAATATGAGCTATGCATCACACAAAGTCTGACAAGAACCTCACAGCAATCTTGGAAATTGAACTAACACTCAAACCTATCTTTACCATAAAAGAATACTTCAACAATTAAAAAGAAAATAAAAAGCAAAAACGAACATAAAAAGTACTTTTTGTCTGATCTCCGAGTCTCATGGACCTAGAGATAATAATTACAAATCTATAAACATCTTAAAGAAAATGTGCCACATGTATTTTATTAGTTTGTATTCATGGTATACATACACTGCACAATTAAAAGCAGTGTCATATCTCATCCTTAAAAAAATCCCAGACCAGCAGCACAATACTTGAATAAAAATGTTGACTATGTTTTTGTGCTTTTTTGTTTTTTTTTTTTTACAGGAACGAATAATTTAGGTATTCAGCATTCTCTAGGGATCATTTAACATTGGTAAAAGCATGTGCTATCCATGTGCAAGAGATAAAAGACAACTAATTATCTATAACAATAAAAATCCAGGGTAATGTTCCCAAATGGATAATTAGTCAAAGAACCATGGATTATTTTTTGAGATTCTGCAGGAAGCATAACATTATTTTTTGCCTACTAGATCAATCTTTCCATTTAGAATTAACAAATTAATGCATATTTTTAACTTATGTCTCTTTGATTATTAACCAAGTAATACAAATGATTTGAAGATCCATTGCACACTACTAGCTATTATATATTATTATCTTCTTTTCCCACCTCCCCTCAATCCCATGGAGTCTAAACTATTAATCTAATCATCATCTTCAGCCATATGACAAATTGATGCCATCTACTTCGCTGACCAACTCTGTTCTAGAAATACTTTTACCTTTAATTTGCATCTTCAAATAACAAAGTAGAAACAGAATTCGCTCCAGGTTGAACTAGTCCAAGTAAAGTTTGATTCACTTCAGGAGAGAAAGAATGGAAATGTCATAGAAAATAAAAATTGCGTGGGCTTAATTCCCTTCTGGCCAGGAAAAAAGATATACCAAGAACTGCAGTTTACTTTTACAAATTCAAGAGGCTTGAACAAAACAGTTGACCTACAGTGGAAAAACAAACAAACAAACAAAAATACAAAGAAGAGAACTTTTTTTTTTTCTTCATCATTTTGCTTTGTTTTATTTTGTTTTGCTGGAAAGAAGATGGTGTGACTTAACCCAGCTGGCTTTTACCCAAGTGTTTCTAGACAGGTATTTAACATGAAACAGACACTATGTTCAACAAAAAATGTACCAAAGATAAATGAACTCAGAGCCCTAGGTGATCTAGAATATTTATCAGGATCTTCTAATTTAGCTGACTACTCTACTATCTCATATTATTTATAATGAAAAATCAAAATATTTCACTGTAATTTTGCTCTGCTGCCACCACCTTTTATTGCCAGATTGCAGGTCATCTCTTAGAAGATCACCTGTTCTTATAAAAAGAAAAAAAAGATGAGTTTAAACTCATTAGTTCTCAATGTTTCAAAATTAATTTTGAAATCTCTCTGACGTATCATTTCCTCTCCGTGAAATTAAATCAAATTAGACCCGATCAAGAAGCACTTGTTTCAGCATTTATGTGTAAACATCCCTTATTTGTGCTTAATTATTCTTTAGAAATAGCAAGGGTCATGTAATTCTTGCATCATGATTGAAGGGGCAAGACAGCCTTGAGTCTTGATGACCAGTTAAAAGCATGAATGTTAGCAATTCAATTTATACTGAAAATTTGAAAGGAAAAAGAGTATTAGGAAAAACAAACAAACAAAAAACACCAAACACAAAAATAGTACTATGGAAACATAGAGTCATTATATAAACTAGCTTGAATGTGGAGTAGCTCAGTCTATACATTTTTCCTGCTGACTGTTATCAGGACAAAACTGGGTAACTCATAATTGACTTCAAACACTCACCAGCTCCAGTCCTTTGCACAAATCCCAAGATGATAAAAGCTATAACACTCTTACAGGAACGTACTCAGGCAAATAAGCAGCAACCAAGGTTAATCTCTCCTACAATCCATTTGCATATCACATGAAACTTTCTGAAGTTTAGACAGAATTTGGAAGTTTCTGTCAGAATATACTGACTGTTTTTAGGGAGATCTTTGTAGGCAGTTACGGACTAACATTCAAGTAGTCACTTGAGAACTAGATGTCTAGTTCTTAAATGGTTTCCTAGCAAACCATTATTATTATTATTATTATTATTATTATTATAAATTATTATTTATGTTGTTCTAAAACTTCTGAGAAGCACTCCAGCCACCCAAAACTAAAAAAGCTACAAAGCTATTCCTCTCAACATCACTTGAGCCAGTGGGAAAGAAAAGCATGAGGAAGAAACACATCTGATTTATACACTCTTAGGTTTTTTGCTCTAGCAAAACTTTTCCTGGTAGATACAGCAGAGAAATGTGTCTCCCTTGAGCTTTTATACTTGCAAGCAAAACAAAAATGAATGCTCTTTCACTGGATGTCCAGCACTCTTTAAATAGGTCCTCCAATCTGTGCCAGTAAGCCACTCAAGAATTAAATGCTGACACTAAACACACCAGGGTCCAGATGGCCTGATCATGTTCTGGACATTTTGTCACCTCTTATCTATATTTCTCATAAGAACATGTACATCCCATATGCACAAATACAAACTGATATATTCAAATGAGGCTATTTTCCTGTGATATTTGGCAGTGGTTCTGCCTCTTTCTGTTATGATTTGTCACATAAAGCCTTTCTCATTTTTAGGGATTTGTGAGATTTTTCTTAATCTTTCTCAACATTTACTCCACAAACTGTAAGCATTTTTGTGTGCAATAAGAATGCAGTATTTTTATCAATCTCTATCTGTCCTTTACTGGTTTAGAAAATACACAATCCTACTGAAAAACTGCTTTGGAAGGGTAAGAACTCTCCTCCTCATCTGCCTTCACTGTGACACTACCAAAAATTTTAATTGCAACATGCATGAGATCAACATGCAACTGCAACTATACAGGTGTCCAGCTCACTTCATGCACTCTCCATTGATGAGAGATGAGAACATCTCCAATCCTGAGGTAAAGCTGAACATGTTGGATGGCCCGAGCACACACTGGGCACCTGGATCCAGAGAACTGCCTGGCCTGTTCCTCCTCTTCTCCACTCAGAGTAAATACAGGCCTGAAATAAGGGGCTGAAAACTCAGAATCTTTCTTCAAATCTGTGTGGTCGCCCACATTTCTGAAGTTTTATTGAGATTTTCGTCATTTTTACTGTAGCTAGAAATTAATTTGGGAGTAAAATACATAAACATCTCAGTTGTATATCAGTTTTTAGCTTAGTAGCTGTAGAAAAAAAAACTGAGATGTGAACTCCAGTTGCTCAAAAACACAGACAAATGAACTTAACATGACTTGCTAATGTTGACTGAATAATCTCCTATCTATGAATTATCTCATTGTTGGTTTTCTTTCTGGAGTTGAGATGGAGAGCTGAAGGAGGACAAAAACTCCTGATTTCTCTGAGTATTTTAAATGCACATAATCACATGTAAGCAACATATACAGGCTTCACATTTACATCTCATAAAATACTTTGTTTCCTCCCCTTTCCTATGTAGCATGTATTAAATAATCAGAATCTTCTAGACAGAAAAACGTGTGAGTCTATAGTACAAGTCAATATTCTTGCTGTGTTTTAAACAGCACGGGTAGGATACATCTACATCTAACCATTGTGCCTTTGTTTAAAGAGTAGTTACATTGTAGTCAAAACATGCATCCCTCGTACCAGTCTTTTCTGTCACCTCTCAAATTGTCTGCTCTATTGCACATAGGTTGCTCCGAAAGTAATGCCTCCTATTTATTCCTATTTACAGCAGATACATAGAACACAATAACGCTATTTGATAAAGCAAATTCTCAGCTACAAAACACTATTTTTCAACAAAGCCACAACCATTAGCAATGCATTTTCACCAGCATTGAACAAGAGCCTGCATGTTATGTTCATAAAAATCTGAACTAGCAGAAGTGACATACCATCCCTGTCACTACTGCTAAAATGCACTCAAGTGTCATTGCACTGTGGTCTCATCCACTGTTTGATCTCCATAAATGTTCAGCAAGCATCAGTGAATGTCACCGGGTTCTATTTTTTCTGCATGGAGGAATTCAATTCTACCCCTTTGCTTCATCCATGTTTCCAAGTCATATGCCATTTGACCAGACTGTCCTTCTGCTGCCACCTGTCACAAAATGCAGGGGAATGGGTGGTGGAATGGTTCAACTCCTATGCCATACCACCAACATTTGTCTCTGATGTTGTGGACCAACATAATTAAATAGGAGGTCTTACTTTCACAGCTGCCCTCATATTAAAGAAAACACTGTATATTTTTTGGAAGAGGATATAAGAAGATAATGCAAGTATACAAATTACATCATATTTTTCAAAGAGCAAGTTTTAACGCAGTCAATCTTACAATAAACAAGACATTCTCTTGATAGGAACAGTCAGTATCTGTCAGGGATATTTCCTTAAAAAGACATGAGTTGATATTAATAGCAATCTGTCGTTGTCTCTATCAATCAAGAATTGCAATCAGCCACAAACACACCCTCTAGTTCTCCTTCAATCAGGGAAATAGTGCAGAAATTCAATTGCAAGTATTTAATAAATTCATAAAGGGACCACACTGACATACTCTGATTTAAACAAGGACTTCTCTTTTACTGTGAGCAGCTTCATCATTTTCTTGAGTCTTTGCAAGCAGCAAAAAGAGTACCGTGAGCATTAAAATCAGTTGTTTGTTTTTTCGGGAGGTTTTAGTTTTCGTTCACAGTTACTATGGAAAAACAAATCAAGGTGTTGGAACTAGTACTAATTAGCACTGATGAAAATGCTTGTCTTTTTTTTCAAGTGTTTTCTGGGAATGGAAAAGTAGGTTACCTGCCAGCTTTTCCTAAGCAACCTCTGTAACAAAGCTCCAGAGCAGACTCTCCATTTCCCGGTGAAGTATCACTAAAAAAAAAAACCATGATTTTTTTAAAAAAGCAGAATACTCTAGTGAAACAGATTATTTTTCCCAGTGGTATGTTTAAACAATCAATGTACTTGCAAAGTTCCTGTAAGGAACAGGCAAGCCTCCATACAGGTATCATTTGTTTTAATTCCCCTATGGGAAATTTCATCCTTTTCCACTGTCCTAGAAAAAAAAAGCAAGCAGTAACTGATGTGTTTATATTACCTCTAGTGAAATCAGGGGATGCTATTCTTAAGTAAATTTATTTTATAAGTGATGTTCGCTAGAAGGAGGGCAGGATTTAGGGTAAAGCAAAGATGCTGTTTGGCAGCCTTGGAAAGAGCAGAAAAAGTGTTCAAGTTGCAACCGTCAAAAGTTGAATTTGGATAAACCACTGAAGATTAGTTCTCTAGAGGCAACACAGAAAATGAGTTTTAAAATATATGTGTGTATGTATATATATATACATAAATATAGGCACTTAAATAGAATTCAAAGATAAATATTTATACTATTATGAATAATGTCATGTGAAGCTTCTGTTTAAACAGGGGAAGAAATGCAAAATAAACTCTGTTCCTGTCAGAAAATGTGTAATACGTACGAATTATTCATATACTTGATACTTTAAAAACTGCCAATAATCTTCCCACATTATATTTCTTTGTAGAGGATTTTTATTACTACTTGCTTTTTTAAAAAATACTTTTGAGTGAAAAGATTTAAATACATCATAAAACTGCCTTTAGAGAATCAAAATATGCTTATAGGGGCAAGAATTGAAGCCTAGGAAATGGAATTTTTGTCTGAATCATTAAACCCAAGCAAAGTGGATCACATTAATCTTTTAGCATTAAATAATAAATTTCAAAATTATCAGACTGTAATGTTATTTTGTTATGATATTAAATGATTTGCTAAATGAGCATTGTATTGAACAAGAAATTTAAGCCTCACAGTTCAGGAAACAACAAAAAACTATTCCAGCCCATCTTTTTTTTCAAAATTTACAGCATGTTCTTGTGTTATAGATTCTTCTGCCTTGAGCACTAATAATAGTAACCTACAAGATTACTTTATAGGAGTCGTAAAGGTTGACTTATGCTACTTAAAGGTTTACTGCTTTAGGAAGGCAGCAGGCTATTGAATACTGCAATTTGCATTTATTAGCAGTTGTGATCCCCTTTTAAGGTAACTCAGAAGAAAATGTATCTTTCTGTCTCTGATTTTTTTTTTGCTTAGTGTATCACAGCAAGCATTTGTTCTAACAGTCATATACACTAAAATATTCAAAATGCTTTGACTTCATTTTGACACACAGCATGCGAAATTCTAAACACAAGAGCACATTTAGCACATGAATCCAGTTCTTAAACTGAGAAAACAAGTGTAACCTCCTCCATTGTCTCCAAAATTCTCTGTCCTGATGACAGAAATAATCAACAATGATACTTACTAAGCTTTGTAATACTCAACTGCAATAAATTTTTATTCTTAGGGTTTTATTCCGTTGTTCTGAGTCAGCTAACATCATTGCATTTAATTAAGAAATACCAACAAGTCATGAGCATACCAATGTAATTTTATGTTATTCAGTGACACCTGAACGCAGAAAAGTGTTTCCTGTTCCTTTTATCTAGATTGTTTTCCTGAAAATCATTTTGAAAGTTCTCATACTTCACCACTTTTAAATACAGTTCATTTATTAAAAGGCTTTATAATTTTCTGTAAATGCTCCCAGTAATAAATGTGATACCTAGAACATTTTCAAAAGCCAAGATGCAAAATCAAACATGGCAATAGAAGTTAGAATCAGTAACAGTGAAGTCCAGTACAATAGGATCTATATTTCATTAAATAGGATTTCTCAGTCTGAAAAGGAATGATAAATAGCATCATTGTATTTTACAATGCTTTAAATCATGACACATTCAAGTATTTATGTTATCAAACTTGTCTAGACATCGCTCCAATGAGATTCTTCATTTTGCCCTTTTAACTAGGGCTTTCTGCTCTGATATTTGTAGCAGCATTGGCAAAAAGTAATTTGCTATGATGAAAGCCAAACTTAAGCCTAGAAGTGCAAGTAGAAATGCACCAGTTTTGTGGGAACACAGGCTTCTCATTTAGAAGTAATGGAACGGAATTTGAACTATTGTTTCTGCTAGAAGATTGAATAAATTTACTGGAAAGGTTACTAAATAATCTGGCAAGTCAAGAATCTAATGATTTTTTTTTTTTTTTTCCTGTGGAGTTAGCACAGAAAAGACTGAGTTAGTGCAAAACAACCTTTATTTTTAACATCATGCAAGCATCTATGATTGCACCAAGATAAAGAAAGAATTTGACTCAGTTATTTTTGAAATTGTTGATCATCATATGGATGCTCATATCGTTTCTTTGGGGCTTAAAATATGTGGTCGAATTTGGCTGATATATTTGGTTTTGTAATTTCTTCTTTCAAACAGAAGTTTTGGCAATCTGATTGAGGTGGTTATTGAGGAATAATATTCCCTGGTATTATCTTTCTTGTGCAGGACTTTTGATCATGGACAGACTTAAGCTGTCGTCTTCCTTCCATTAACCGAAGCAAAAGATTTATATCAGATATATTCACTGTGGATCAAAGTCCAACAAACTTGCACATACCTTACATAATTTTATAACCCAAGCTAATTTTAATCTTCAATTTTCCTCTCACCGCAGGGGAAAGAAAAAAAAAAGATCTTCTCATCTTAAAGTCTGAATTCTTTTTACTTGAGAGATTTGAATTTGAATTCACTGGGTTCTCTTATGAAACATGATTTTTTCCTATTGTTCCTCTATACTAGCTTCATCTGAAAAGACTCAGGCTATAAAGGCAAGGAATCAAAGTGTCTTTCCTTTATAGGAGTTCTTTCCTTACAGATATTATTGTTATTTGCAGACTGGAAAGTGATGCTTGATACTAGTTTATATGTTGGCTTGCATCTGAAAGATGAGATTCAGGTCTCCATGTCCAAAGCTTTGACATGGTATCTGAAGTTTAAGGATGGGGCAGGTTTGCTTAGGGCATTCCTAGACTGCATAGATATAAATTGCTGGTATGAAGAAGATGAGTAAAAAACAAAACAGATCCTTTGGTAAAGTGAAAGTTATGTATCTGATAGACATTATTTCATTTGGATACTAATATGGCATTAATTTGGTTAAACTAAACAAGGAAAAAAGACTGCTACATAGTCATTCCAGATCAGAAAAAAAACTTGCCAATTAAGAACTTTTGGAGAGAATTAAAATTTCAGCTCAAGTAATATAGAAAATTGAATTATTTATTTATTTTGATACATTGATAGGTGCTTGTGCAATGCTAAAAATAAATGTTGTTTTCGATTAACTCAGACTTTACTATGCTACCTCCACAGAAAAAAATAAAATAAAATAACATCATTAGTTTCTTGATTTTCCAGTTTATTTAGTATTATTTAGCATTTAGCTCATTTTTCTAAAACGAAGACAATCATGTTGTTACATATGCTTTCAGATCACCCAAATCTTTAATTTCATGTGTAACTGCTTAGAACGCATGTGAAGAAGATTAAAGTATGAAAAAGATTTCAAGAAAATTTTGTTTGCAGGATTTCAATCTTGAGACTGGGGAGTTTTGAAGTTAAAATAAAATCACACACTAAAATAAGCGATGAGATGATACCTACACAACAGCAATTCTTAGATAAGTTAAACCTTGACAACATCTGCCCAGATCTAATAAAGCTGATGATTCTGGTGTGTGCTTGAAAAAAAAACGTAACTTTCCAGATAACTCTTTTGAGGAACAAGAGCTCTGAGCTATATCTACCCTGGTCTCATAGTTTATGTGGCAAAAAGAAATTTTAAAAAGTGACAAGTAGATAAAATGTTAATGACTTTATATGTTCATAGAATGTTTAGTGATAGTAATGGATAATCATGTGTTACTTATGTCTATCATCTAGATAAGAAAGAAGTAATTATTGAAAGCAGCCCTTTGGGAACACATCCACAGTGAGCAGACTGTTGAGCCCAATGCATTGTGCATAAAGGCCTGATCAGCAGCCAAGATTTGTCATCCAGCCAGATCAAGTGTCCTTACTCACTGAGATCATGACGTTGGTCTGGATGTCCTCTCTTCATAGCACTGGAATATTAACATATTGAGAAAACATACATAATTAAAGGGCATTAATATTGACAGTAAATATTTCATGTCTGTATTCTATTAAGATAGTTCTCTGGCACCAGACTTCTGTGTGCAAAATGCAAGCATCACCCCCTTCTTTATTCTATTTATATTTATAGCATGATATAAACCTGGAGTTTAAAAAAATTTACAAGGAGACAATATGCATAGTATAATTATAAAGTGAAATGGATTTAGATAATGTGTCAAATACAGTGGGAAATATTAACTTAATAATACATATATATATTTTTCTTTTTACTTCGTAACTTATAGTTCAGAAGGGTTAATAATTCTTCTGTTGCCTCTATGAAGGCTATATAAATACTTCTAAATGAAAGAATAAAAAATGAAAACAAACTTTTGTATGAAGCTATTTGACCATTCCAAACTTTACAGGTTGTATATCTGCAGGCTAATTATATAAATTCTATTTG
Source organism: Centrocercus urophasianus (assembly GCF_019232065.1). NCBI lineage: Eukaryota > Metazoa > Chordata > Aves > Galliformes > Phasianidae > Centrocercus > Centrocercus urophasianus. The sequence continues at coordinate 65,070,399 of NW_024884253.1, forward strand.
TTCACTTGTTTGGATTTCTCTCAGGGAAAAAAAAAAAAAAACAAACAAAACAACAAACCAAACAAAAACAGAAACTCACCATTACATTATATGCAAGGATGTCAAAGTCCCTAGAGAGCAGATATTTTGTTCAATGCATAGCACTAAAGATCCAGCGTTGGCTTAAGAAACTAATAAGGAAGCAATTTTTCAGAATCACTTTCTCTGAAGGAAAGAGATGATAGAATAAAATGAATTAAGAAACTCATTTAATGTAAAGAAATCATTTTTATCTGTTATTTGAGACAACATTGCCTTTACTGATCTGTGGCTTTTCTGCTACTAACAATCCTTCATTAACCATGCAGAGTGCATACTATGAAACTAAAAGTATGAGCTATCAAATTAAAAGGATTAACTACATAATTTATAATGTGCAAAGTTTTCAAGCTAAAGTGTATCAATATAAATGAGTTGGTCAGAGTTGAGAAATTCTAAACATTTCTACCTAAAACAGACATTTTCCATGTTTTCTTATGAACACAACTCAGGAGACCAATCATATCACTGACTTCTTTCAATTAAACTATTCCATACTTTTAGACAAATGTGCTTTTTAAGAACATCTCAGCAAACAGACAGTTTGGCTAAGCAATCTTAGTCTTTACACTGTCCCTCTGAAATATTATTTCAAAAGGATTTTTAAAAGATTTTCAAAAACTGGAGAATTTGTAAAGCAAACTCACTAACTGATATGGACTGAGAGTTGTCACAGTCCCCATCTTTCCAGCACTTTCTGTCCAAACAGAAGAGGAAGACATCACCTAATCAGTTTTTTATAAAGATCTGAAGATCTACCAAGGAAAGCTTAGAGGCTTATGAAGAAGCAGGAAGACAATATCTATACAATTACAGCTGAGAAGTGCAAGTTTTAACTGGGTTCACATGTGTAAGCCTTATTTATTTCTGTTACTTAAGACTTTGAATCAAGATTACAAATGATGAGCATACCAAGCTGTAAATAATTAGTGATGCAACTTTATGCAGTACCTTCACACGAGCAGACTCCAAGGAAAAGTCCCTTCTTTTACAGCAGTAGTGCCATTCACAATGAAGCTCAGAGCTTCAGTGTATAATGGTAAATGGTAACAGGTAAACGACTATATGCAATAGGAAATGTTGAAGTAAAAGACAAAATTATTTCTCTCTGTCTGGCATGTATTTGAGGTTACGATGCAAGTAAACCAAGAATAGAACAAAGTTCTTGATTTTCTGAATCCCAAGCACTGGAAAAATTATACTCTTTATGCTTATGTAAATATCTGAGCAGATAAGTGGAAAGAGGAAGACAGAACACAGTCTGTTTCTTCCGATTTTTTTTAAAGTTCATCTTCTTTATCCTAGACAAATGAGAAAAACAGTAACTCCATCTATAATAATGCCATCCATATTACATAACATTGTATTTTACAGCAAGTAGGATTTTGTTGGATTTTGTTGTTGTTGTTTTGTTATTCTAAAATAAAAAAAAAGACTTAAATATGCTTCTGATATATTCAGCAAGGAGATAAATTCTATACTGAAAAGATACAGTAGGATTTGCATATAGATATTTCAACTCCCATTCCTCCTGGCACCACATGCTGTGCATGCCAACATTGAAATTTAACAGTAATATGCCAAAGTATTACATTCCCCAGTAATTCCTTTGCAACAGTAAGATTTGTCTACTTACTTCTCTGCCGTAAAGCTTTGGCATTAAAATTTATTATACTAAAACAAACAACAAGAGGAGAGCCAGTCTGAGCCTCTAAACATCAAGCATTTCCAATGCAGAGTGAACTTATTTCTAACTCATTAGAACTGACATGGTGTGCAGGATCTGAAGGATGTGTGACACTCTGAAAGCTGAATTTGTAATAAAAGTTATTTATGAACTTGCCTCATCAGAACAGCTCTTGTAGGAGCATGAACTGTACCCTCAGTCAGAAAATTTCACTCATATAGTTCTCTATAAGAACTCTCTCTAGTGAGAGAGAGTTTCTAGTCTTTGTCATCATGGTGAGTAGGAGAGAAGAAATATGACAAACGGAAGCTTTTAGTTATCAGAGCTGTACAGTAAAACTTATCAGGGAGGAACATTCTTACACTGAAAAAAAGAAACGAGCATGCAAATTGCATGTAAATGTTACATACCTACAAGCAACAGAGTAATTTTTAAGTAAATAGTAAGTGGAAAAAATACAGTTAGGGTTGGAAAAAACAGATATATTAATGCTATGGTTCTTAACACTAACAAACTTTCAGAAACAGGTAAGAATTCACTGAGAACATAAATATATTGTAACAAAAAGTTTAATGCATTAAACTTTAGTTTTCTCAACAATCCACTGAATTCCTTGGACAATATGCAAGTTCCCATGTTTTTTGTTCATTTCTATAATCATTTCAAAAGGCATCACCATCAAATACTGTAAAGATTTTACACTTTTTCTTAGAAAGAGAAGTACTCCAAAATACAACCTAACTAATGTTTATCTAGAAGAAATTCTAAGTAATTCAGGATATTAGAAAAAACGTATTCTCTGAAAGAAACAGTGGAATAGTCTGCCCAGGGAGATGGCTGACTCATTATCTCTGGAAGTGTTAAAGAAATTTTTAGATGTTGTACTAAAGCACATGATTTTGCAGGGAAATATTGTTAGTAGGTGGACGGTTGGACTGGATGTTCTTGGAGGTCTTTTTCAACCTTGGTGATTCTATGAAATTGAGAGGTAATGTTCTTGCTAAATTTCACTAGAAAACCTAGCTCAAGCATTGTGCAGTGAAACTACAGGTAATGATGGCTGCAGGCAGTTACTGTTCTCAGGTTTTTGTTTTTTTTATAACATCACTAAATATGTCAGAAACCTTATTAATCACAGATACCCACAGGATGAAACCTGCCCATCTCCAAGCTTCCATTCTTCGCATCAATATCTGCAAGCCAAACCCATTCTCTTATCCGAATGACAATTGGTATTGTTCTGAACAGTTCCAAGTACTTTTGAGAGGAAGTAAAGAGAGGAGTTTCTCCCTTACAAATTTCAAATATTCTTCTTTTAAACATAGTTTGATTTTGCAAAGGTTTGTGACTCCCCAGCTGAAGTAGCATGAACAAGATTTTATGCTGTTTTATGACAAAAAGGAGTTAATTTAGACATTTTTATGAGTTAGAATATAGTATGTATGTAAATGTAAGAATATATTTGAGATTGTCAACTAAAACAAACCGAAGACATTAAACAGGCCTGGCAATGTGGGGGAAAAAAATGAGTATCAATATGGACAGGCAAATGCCATCTAGACAGCTCTTCTCTATTTGTGACATTGCAGTGACAATGTAAGACTTTCAGAAAAAATCTTTTCTTCTATTCTGAACCTAATGTGTAAAACTCAGATAGTGGCTACTAAACTTAGTACCTTAGTATAACATCCCTATGTGTGCCAGTAAGCATAAATTCTTGGGTTTACATTTAGGTTAATCTTCAGATTAAAATGACCTCCTCCCAACCTGAATGTCATAGTTACATTCGTCGTGTAATAATCTCCTAGCAGGAGATATTTTTATTCACCCTTGACTTATACCTAAAAAAAAAAATTCCAATTTTTTCCCACACAGTATTTGTTCTTCCCCTTTTGCCATTGTTTTATTGATTGATTGCAAGCTTAATGGAATTTCTATATTCACCTTCTCTTTACATAACAAACTATTAGCTCCTTCATCAACTTTTTCATTTTCTGTTAGTCCTCAGGTAGTAGATCACAGCTCACATTTTAACTTTAATGGAATATCTACTTGAATATAATCATACAGTTTCTTACAACTATTTCCCGGAATCTCTTCAACCAGATGTACATGTCTGAAGAGGTAACATTTTCATAATATGATTTTTATAGCCTTTCCACAAATCCAGAATCATAATTAACACAGTCCACCTGTCCAAACCAATAATACTCTTCTAGAAGCCCTTTTCTGAATGGCAGTTTGTGGGACTGTCTCCAGTGAATTCCCTTATCTGCTAATAAATGCATGCACGCTAACAAAATCTACAGCAGCCCTTGGGAAGGATTCATCTTCTGGAAGCAGCAGGCAGTTCTCTACTCTCCCTGTGCAGTGGTCAAAAGTCACCACTGGTAAGACAGATAATGGTTTCTCCTCACATTACACAGCAAATTTCCCTGCCAATGTCACTAGGCAGACCGTACAGCCCAGCCAATGGCTGCCACACCACTAAGCTCATTTGGAGATAGAACCAATTCTTTTTCTATATCAAAGTTCATAGAGTCATAGAATTGTTTGAGTTGGAAGGGAACCTTAAAGCTCATCTATCCCAACTCCCCTGCAATGAACAGGGACACCTACAGCTAGATCAGGTTGCTCAGAACCCCATCCAGCCTGACTCTGAGTGCCTCTAGGCTTAGGTCTTCCACAACCTCTCTGGGCAACCCACTCCAGTGTCTCACCACACTTATTGTAAAAAATGCCTTCCTTACATTCAATCTAAATTTCCCATCTTTTAGTTTGAAACCATTTCCTCTTGTCCTATTACAACAGACCTTGATAATGACTCTATCCACTTCCTTCTTACAGCCCCCCTTTAGACACTGAAAGGCTACTCTCAGGTCTCCCTGGAGCCTTCACCCGGCTGAACAATCCCAGATCTCTCTGTCCTTGTAGGAGAGGTGTTTCATCCCTTGGATCATTTTGGCCCTTCTCTGGACTCCAACAAGTCAATGTCTCTCCTTCATTGAGGACTCCACAGCTGGACTCAGTACTCCAGTTGAGACCTCACCAGCACAGAATAGATGGGCAGAATCACCTCCCTCAACCTGCTGATCTCCACAGATTTTTTTGTTAACGTAATCACTGTATCTTGGCTATTAATCAGGAATTAATCAATAAAAACCAACTCTGTAAGTCAGGCATATGAGAGTAGAACTTTTTAATGCTTTCCATGTAAGATAAGAGATAGACATCTGAAAAGAGCACATGCATTGCGCCTTTAGACTATACAAATTTCAAATTCATATGTAAGACATATGATGCCACACATGTTCAGAATGCTGCGAATTCACATTAAAAGTCAAGTTATTTGGCTATGTATTAGTTTAATAAAAAAAAGCTGGAAAAAATCTCTGTAACATTTTTCCTGCAACATAACTAGCTTTATTAGACAAATCAAAATTCTGCACAAATATCATTCATGCTGTTTTAAGGATACAGATTCTCAGAAGCATATATCATTTGTATAGAAGTTCAGTTTTTTCTTTAGAATCACAGAATCCCAGTACTGTAGGAGCTGGAAGAGACCTCTGGAGATCATCTAGTCCAACCCTTCCTTCAGGTACATAAAGTAAAACAATATGGGTTCCAAATCACAGATATATTGATTCAGCTCCTGTGCTGTTGTGGACAACAGAAAATTCAATTTTATTTCACCCTGGTCTCTTTTTTCTAGAAGCTGATGCATGCTTAGCAAAAAAACAGCAGCCTACATTATCATAGACAACTCAGTCTGACCACAAGGATCTTGAGAAAAGAAGTAGTGTAAGTGTCCTGAATCATACATCTTAGGAAACATTATGCAGCTTTTGAACCGAGAGATTTATGTTTATTTAGACACAACAGTTGGGTTTTCCATGTAATTTTTTAATACCCTTAGTTCTTATTTTATAATTCACTACTTGTCATTTGCTTTTTGAGCTCTCCAATATTATTTCTTTTCTTTATCAATTTTCAAATATATTCCATAAGAATATGGAATGCAATTATCATTAAATATTTAAATAATCAAACATTCATTAATAGAACAACTCTTTTTTTGTCTATTACAGCAATCAATGACTATGCTAATGCATGTATTTCTACTAACACTGGTAAGCCTTCGACCAGTTTCGCATTAAGAATTTGATTGATGATAAATAGCAGCATTAAATTGCAACTTTTTTCCCAACTCTTTTCACTGCTATGCTCTTGACCATTAAAAACCATCCAGCCATTTTAACACTGAACATAATCTTCTCCTTGCTCCTGGATGAAAACCCCTAGTAAATGGGATGAACAATCTGTCTACACTTCACTCCCTAGCCACCTCCTTAGACATCCCACCCTACTAAGGACCATACACCTGCATACCTCCAGAGCACAACATTCCCTGGGCCATTCTGCTGTAGACAAAGAGGTTCTGCCACTGGAACATACTTATTTGACATAAAACAGTCATTTACTGGAGGAGACACATAAAGATGGCTAAGATTTTACAAGCTCTGAAGCTAAGGACCACCTTGCTATGCATGTACCCAAGCCTGGCAGCAGCAAGGCTGCAACAAGTCCATTGGAACAGATTCCATTGCTGAAGTGCCACCTGTTTCATTCTGCCCATGCTTCATTTTCCCTGCCATTCCAATTTCAGTAGCCCTGCCCCTGACATCAACATTGACATCTCCATGCTGCAGGCCTCCTTCCAAAGCCCCCATACCCATAGCCCTGGGCTCCATGCTGGCTGACACAAGGAGGGCCTTGCAAGCCAAAAACAGTATGCCAACAGAGAAGCCTATGAGGGGTTCCGCAACCAGTCCATGTGACAGCAGAGGCTCTTTCCTAGCTCTTTTTTGCTACAGCACATCATGCTAAAGCACATCTTGTCTCTGCTGCCTGCCATAAAGGGGACAGCTCACAGAGTGGAAGTCCATATCAGCATGACACGCTAACTGCACAGTCCTCCAAGACTTAACTTGCCTGCTTAAAAATGCTCTTTAGTGATTACATACCTTTTCCATCTGTTTTGATCCATAAAACATGACAGCAGTATGTTTTCTCATTTTCACAGAACTCGTGCTTCCCTTTCATATGCAGAGGGGATTATATAAAGGGCTTTTTGTTTTGTATTTTTGATTTGCATGACACACACTTATCAAGCAATTTTCTGACAAATGGGTTTTAAAGTACTGTCACGTTACAGTACCAGACTTGTATGGTTATTATAATAAATTCTTTACAGTCTCCTGTTGAATGTATGCAGGAAAAAAAAAACAATTTCTTTATCACAGTCACAGAGGATATATGATAATTTCCATTTAAAAGCAAGCTGCTAAGACCCTTTTCTACTGCTCTGAGCTAAATTTTGACTGGCTATGTTCATATGTCCTTGTCAGAAAAATGTTTGAACAGATATTTAGTTTCAAAGGCACATAATGAAAGAGGAATATCCACTATCCTATTTCATGAATACTCCAAGAGAGGCTCATTTTCCAACCCCTGAAAAGAAGGATTTCACTGAATGTCATCATCCAGTGTCATCTACAGATTAATATGAACATGTTTATTAACATAATAGAGGTCTTAGCACCCTCTATTCTGACTGCAATAAAATTAGTGATTCACACAAACTGAGCATGTGACTGACAGAGACACTCAGAATGTTCCTGCACTGCATGTAAGCACAATCAAAGGAATATTTTGGCAGCTTCCATAATTATTTTATCACTAGGATCTCTTTTACTATGAGGAGACTGCTCTTAGCTTTCTCAGCATCAGAATATTTGATGATATCAGCAACATACAAATAAATCTATAGATAAATTCACCCTATACATCTCTTCTTTTTAGATTTTGACTCAGAAGTGAATTTGAACAGACTGCTTGTTTGAGTAAATGAGAGGAATATAGCCTGAGTGAAATTTCTGTTTAAAATACTGTAATACTCCTTGTTGGTTTCATTATCATTCAATAATATGAAGTTCCTAACTGTTGATTTCCCTAAGATGATGCACTTCATTATCGGTCTTTAAAAGTCCAAAAGGAAAGCCAATATCTACTACCAATATGGCCAGAATACATGCAGTATTTTATTTGTGATATTCAGTAAATCATATTGCTTGTTTTCTTTCCTTAAATATTCCTCATTCCTTGGCAAATATTATTCATTCAAATGAGGCATACAGATATATATTTTTTAGAACTACTTGGATAGTTTTCTTATTTCAGGTCAGAGAACAGGAGGAGAGGAGAGGAGAGGAGAGGAGAGGAGAGGAGAGGAGATTTTGGCTTTCCCCCTCTCTGTCAGGCTTGAGACATTTTTTTTTTTGTCCTGCATCAGAGCTGTAATTACAGAATGATGAGCTACTAAAAAAAACAATTCAGTCTGAGACAAACACTCAGCATGGAAATTTTTAGTGTGAACACTTGAAGTCTGGCAACGTCATAAGCATTTGAAATGAGAGAAGAAATTAAGCATTTCCTTGATGTAGTGAAACAGCTTATATTTTAAATAAAGGCATGAATCTTTTAAATACTGGTCACTTTTAGTTCTGCTCAGTTTTTACTACGATAGCCAGCAAAATAGCTAGCAAGTTCAGGGAAGAAATTGTAACCCCCTACTCTGCCCTTGTGAGACACCACCTGAAATAATGTCTCCAGATCTGGGGATACTAGCCCAAGAAAGATGTGGAGCTGCTGGAATAGATCCAGAGGAGGGCTATGAAAATGATCAGAGTACTGAAGCACCTCTTCTACGGAGAAAGTTTGAGGGAGTTGGGCATGTTCCACCTGGAGAGGAGAAGGCTCTGGGGAGGTTTCATTCCAGCCTTCCAGTACTTTTAGGGAGCTTATACACAGGAAGAAGACTGACTTTTTACTTAGACAGTTAGTAATAGGACGAAGGGTAATGGTTTTAAATTAAAAGGGGGAAGATTTACGTTGGATATTTGGAGGAATTTTTTTTACACAGAGGATGGTGAAACTCTGGCACAGGCTGTCCAGAAAAGCTGTGGTGCCCCATCCCTGGAGGCATTCAAGACCAAGTTGGATGGAACCCTGGGCAGTCTGATCTGGTGGGTGGCAGTGGCAGTCCTGTCTTTGTCAGGGTGATTGGAAGTGTATGGTCTTTAAGGTCCCTTACGACTCAAATGATTCTGATTCCATGAAAATAAATTTTTTTTCTTGCGATAATTCAGAAACATGTGGAGAAGCTAATCATATCAAGACTGAATATACAAAAATTTATTGAAAAAATATCTGTTCTTGTAAAAAATTCATAATAGCTTAACCACTGCTGAAGAGAAATTTTGTAGCTGCCACGTGCCATGCCTCTCATAGAAAGTGGTCTTGTTCAGGTGCATTTGTGTACAAGTGTGGTTAAGATTGAAGGCCCATGCACAGTTTGATAACTGTTCCTCCTCGATTACTTCTGGTTACCTTTAAAGTTGCTTGCTAATATCAAACAGATTTAGAATAACAGCAGAAAATTAAACAATTATTATTTTCCCTGGGAATTTGCAGCTGGATAGAAAATGGAGATGCAAATGAGAAGAAACTCAACCCTTATGCGCTCATTTTGACAGCAGTACTCCAGTTAATTATGTAGTTTACAGAGCAGCAGCCAGTCTGTCACCTTTTACACAGCGGCTTCAAGGCCTGTGTTGTCTTATATACAGCAAAGAAGCAGGAGGCTATGTTATGCTTTGGGAAGATATAAACAATGGAGACAGAATGCCAAAGTAAATTTGTTTTGCTTTTCACCAAACTGCCTAACCATACGCCACACCATGCATATGAAATGTTCAGCACAGAAGTCATTTTCAGTGTTATTACTTTCCATTTATTACCTGTATCTCATTCATGTCAGTAAGACACTGTATCGCACTTAAAGTCCCTGTGAGTCAATCAGAACTGTCACCTCTTCTCTCCCTTACACACTTTATTAAAAGGCAGTTTATCTGAATGTGAGACTTTAGATAATTCAATATAATAACTCAATAGAACTTGATAACTCCCTACAGTCTTGGAAGAAAGCTTTTCAGAGCTATTCTATTTCTAGTAAATATGTTTGTATGGTACTTCAAAACATGAGAAAATGATGTCTTCTGTGTACCAAATTTGCCACAAACATGGCTGAATTCCTTTGACATACTATTTTGCAGAATATAGAAGAAAGTGCAAAAACTTTTAGGGGGAGGCCATTATTACAGGATTTATGAGGAGATATTTTATGCAGAAATAAGGCAAAAGAATGGAAGACTCAGAAAGCCACTGCAAGAATAAAATAATTTAGTATTGTATTATGCAGAGTACTAAGCAACTTCAAGAAGGCCAAAGGCCTTCAGATAGCTATGAAAGGAACTTCACACAGTTCAGGATCAGAACTTACACAGTTTGTTAAGTAAAAACATGACCAGTCTGCAATGCATTCTTATATATCCAGGCAGCCTTTATTTACTTAGTTTAACTTAAAGTAGCTAGCTCCTTTAAGATAGAAAGAGATATCTACTAAGAATGAGTAGATGCCCCTTTTAAAACTACTTATCCTCAAAACACACCAAACACAGTATCAGATCTTAGATCATACACAGTAAAGCATGTACTTATTTCATTCATCAGTATTCAACATTAAAGCAAAACAACTTATGTCACTCTGCCTGAAATTCCCAAGAGTCAACTAAACAATAGCAATATATTTGTATTCCACTTAAATCCACAGTAATGAGTTTATAATAAACCATATGCTACATTATAAGCATACATACGCTTACAAATAAATTAATTAATTAAAAATTGTAAATTTATATTTAAACAATTTTTTTTTTAAAAGAGTATTGGATATCTTTTTTTAAGATCCTATTCATAGGAACGATGAGCTCCTCTTCTTCCCTTTCTCTCAGACCACACTATACTAACACTATAGTGTAAAAGATAAAAAAAAAGTTACAAATAGATTACTGTAACTTCTTCCAGTTAATTATTCCATTATGCTGGGTGTTCTCACAGCAGTCTTCAGCCCCTTATCAAACTGATGTCAGGTATGCCTACTAATTCTCACTAGTAAGAAAGGAAGAAACTATCTGTATAGAGATAGTTGAAAACAAGAGCTAGTTGACTGTTGAAAACAAAAGCATTCTACCTGGGTAGAGTTTGTCAAAAGTTGTTTACAGTTTTTGCAGGCTCCAACATAAGATCTGTGAATAATAGAAGAAATAAAGCTAAGATGAGAAGAGCATCATCAGAGAGGATTTGAAGATGCTCATATGCTGTTGAGCTAAGGTTCTGTAGTAGCAGAAAGACATTCTGAATAAGAAATCTGTCTCTCCTTCTATAGAAACAAGAACGCTTACACACATTTTCCATAGACAATTTCTTTAGAAAACTTGAAGCACAGGTTTTGTACAGGATGCAAAAAGAGTGCTGTCATTATGAAAAAAAAAAATGAAAATAAAGATGAAAACCCTTGTCCTATCGTACACAACAGTGTGTGCACTTTCTTTCATTCCTGAACAAATTCTGTGGCTCTGTAGTATAAACAGATGGGAAATCAAATTGTACATCAGTGACTTGTTAGCTCAAGCTTCCAGCAAAAAGATTATTTCAGAAGTTTGCCATAAAGTAAGAGAATCCAATATGCTACCTTCTTAATCCTTAATTCTTGCTCTGATTAAAATCCACAAAAATGTTTTTGCCATCAGCCACATTAAAAAATTGATCAAGTGTATGGGGGATTTTAAACAATCCCTTTTGTATTTTGAAATGACAAATTTTCAGACTGCAACAGCAGAAATGTGAAATGTTTTGTGATGTTTATTTTTGTATGGGAACTGCTGAATCACAGCCTGAACCTCTGATTGATCACCTGAGGCAAGCAATGAGTCAGCCGTGGGAGCACAGGTGAAGGCAATTCCCCTGAGCTGCCATAAGGGGGTGGAGCCTGGCTCCACCTCTCCTAGACCCATTTAAGAACTGACTACCAGGAGGAAGAATATCTTCTAGAGATCCTCTTCTCTTTTCGTAGTTTCATAGCAAGCCTAGGATATGGGTAAGTATTCTATCTATTCTCTTTTTGTATAATAACTGCTTGGCCAAATTCTCTGATATATTTCCTAATTATAACATCTGTACATTCATTGATTATATGGTTTTGTAAAAAGAGACAAATGCATGTGGAAGGCTTCTTACCACACAAATATCAGTAACAAGTTATTTGGAAAGTCTCTAGATTGTCACTTTCTCTCTTCTCTCTCACTAGCTTCATAATCTGAAACATATTTTTCATTTGCAGCAATAAAAACAACTTATGTATATATATCTGTAAAGTTCTGCTGATATTAGCTAATATGGAAGATCAAAAATGAAAAATCAGAGGCAATAATAGTGGAGGTTTTAGAGAAGTAATAGCGACTTAATAGTAATAGAAGTAATAATGTTTTGGATACTTTACTTTGTCTTTAACTTGTGAAATACAAAAAGACTTAGATATTTAGTACTTATAAAAAAAAAAGTTAACATATTATACCATACTGCAACACAACTTTGAGATAGTATTTTCTTGCTCTTGTTTTGTTGTTGTTTCCTTTAAATAGTAACTTAAATTAAAACAATTTTGTAATTTCTTAGGTGTTTTTTTTTTTTTTTAAAATACCTAGAAGTAGTTATGTTTCAGACATCTACAGATGTGCTTCTAAAATCTAATATTTGCAAAACATTAGAATGTTAAACCACAATGCTTCAAAAAGTTGGGAATATTTCAAAAAGCTGACAACTCTTTAACTCTTTACACATTTTCAGACTTTACTGTAAGTTGGCATCTCAGCTACCATTTTTTTTTTTTTTTAATAAAGTCAAATTTTGACTTGCACATCATTTTGTTATCCATTTCCTGATATCAGATCTACTATCCACAGTCCTGCATTGCTTTGAAACTTTAGCATTTAAAAAAAGAGAAGCAAGTGAAGTAAAGTTCCCCCAAAAAACACCACTTGATTTTTGGATGCTTGTGGTAGGAAAACTAGCTAAACAGTAGCCAATTTGTAATTCACCTCCATTAGCCCATCAAATAATGAAATAATAAGTGTCTGAAAGTTTAGGTGTTGAAGCCTATTTCCTCCCTTCTTGAAATAGCTGATATTGGTGTGTGATGTATCATGGCCAGTCTTTGCAAATCTGAGTTTGTGGGTCCACGTCTATGACGTTTGTTTGCTGAGCAGAAGACCTACAGAGATTTTGGTGACTCTTCCATATCTTCTTGTTCATGTTCATCTAGCAGTAGGATAGAGGTGCAGCACTTTTATGTTTAGAAGGTTAGTAGTATACAACTGGACCTATGGATTTTGAATCCCCAGCATGCCTCAATTAATCACCCATAAGTATTACAGCAGGTATGCTGTAACACTGAATTACTTATATAAAGAAAGCATCTCTCTGTTATAAGGCTGCTTAAAGCAGCTTTAAAACCTACTTGAATCCTTTACACTTTAATGCCCACCAGGCTCACACTTTACACCTAGTATATAAAAGCTACTTTTCCAGTACGTTATAGTGGAAAAGAAGCTGTTAAAAATGAAAGGAAAAAATGACCCACTGCCTTTATTAAAAATGTTCATTTTATTTAACTTTTCTTATATACTACCTAGCAAATGGAATAGGTATTAGCAGAAGCACTACAGATTGTACAGAAGCAGCAGTCTATAGAGGTTTATATCATTCCGATTTATAGGTCTGGATGAAAATATAACATGATCTTATGCTTGTCTTGGAAAAAAAAACAACACAACTCAAACATGTGTTTTGCTATAAATTGCTGAATGAAATCTCATACTGGTTTATTCCACATCTTTTGTGAATGGGGGGGGGGGGGGGGAGGAAAACAAAAAACAACACAATATAACTGGAAAGTTTTACTACCAAACAAACCATGAAAGTTCATTGGAATCAAAAAGAAATGAGCAACAGTGAGCACTTCCCAAAGATTTAATATGTGGTATTGAGGAAAAAAAATCCATATTCAACTTGAGAGAATTGGGATTGTCATTAAATCTCTTAAATGCAGGTAGTCTTAGTAGTTAATATTCAGTTAATTAGAGACTTGGAAAAAGTATACCTATGGGAATTTTATTCAAATTTGCAATACCCTTCCTTCCTACCTTGCACCAAAACAATGATTTCCTTTGTCTGAGGAAAGTAAATACTTAAATTGTGGCATTTTTAGGAGAATAAAAGCAAAGATATTATAGGAATGACTGTGGGGAATGATGAAAGTTAACAGGACGGGGCACAGCACAGACATGTATATACAGCAAGGTGAAAACTTACATCTAATCTTCCACCTTGTTATCTGTCAACCTTGCTCATATTCTAAGTTTGGTTGTTTTTTTTGTTTTTTTTTTTTTTTCTCAATTCAAACAAGTAAAAAGATTTCAATTCCAATGAACCTGAACATAAAACCAGTCAATCTTGATATTTCAAAATACTTATTCACAATTGACGAAGTAGAATTCCACAAATTAAAAGAGTCAGAAATAACATATTACACCCTGTTTCTTTCCTTGTAATCTACAGGCAGTGTCCATGCCCTACTCTTGTCTGTTCCTAGTGCAGCCTTGTTCTAGATGGGGAATATTTCTGTAAATCAGATTTCCATAAGCGTATCACTAATTTTCCTGCCTAATTCCACATGATGGGAATTAAAGAGCATTAAGTGTTAGGAGTTGAAAGCCATACAGAGAAGTACAAAATAAGACTCTATGTTAGTGTTTTCTTTTCAGAAATAGACTTTATTTTTCCTTTCTCGTGAATATGGTAAAAGGTGAGAATAATGCTGAACAAGTTAAACTCCCAGGAATGCAAGCTAATACAACTTCACGAAAAGACCTAACACTTTTTTTTTTATCACATTTCTTTTTTTTGTGTGCAGTTGATGACAACTGACAGGCACACAGAGTCACCAGAGGAAGAGCTATGCATTTTAAGGCTATACAGTACTTGCAGATTAGAACTGTCAACTGAACCTTTCCAAGATGCATTTCACAGTAACAGGCTCACCCAAGAGTGCTCTATGGTGTTTATGGGCTACCTCTTACTATGTTGATCTGTTCTTAGCCAGAAAAATATGTTGGAACAAATGCAAAAGAAAAGATAGAGCCCTTTTGATCTCTTACTTATTTGGACATACAGGTTGTTTTGTGATTCTTTTTCATTTACTGACTCCTTTCAAAATACATAACTAATACCGTCAAGCTTTTTCTGTATATCATACAAGTCTTGTTTGAACGAGTATCCCAAAACATGCATCCTGCTAGTTTGAGCAGAATACATCTGGTTTTAAACTGAGCAGAATTAAAAAAACACATGCACAAAAATAAAAAAAAAAAAAGAGGAAACAACAATCCAGCAGAAATTTAAAATTATTAATATTTACAATGGAGTTTACACAATTAGAATTGTACCAGCAGAAATTCTGAGCAGCATAATGATCATAAACTTAATTTAGTTACAAGCACATGTAAATTCGTGCTTGAATTTTATTAAAAAAAAAAAAAAAAAAAAAAAAAAATTGTTGATGCAACCAGGTGAAAATTTCCAACTAGCGTTTCCTATAGCAGTTTCAACTCGCAGACACAAATGACCACCTGGCTTGTAAACCGGTAGAGGAGAATAGCAAATGGCATACTTTGCCTGAAACAATGTCAGTCTTTTACCTGCATTGTATTCTTAATGACTTGCACTCCAAGTCAATAAACAAATCAAAAAACGTAGCTCCTGACTCCTTCCTGTATCTTTTTGTTCTCTAAAGTTACAAGTGTTTTATGTCCTTATACTTTGTCCAGTCCTTTCATTTTTATGTTCTCTAAATGGAATCAATGAGAAATTTTAAATAAAAATCTGTCGCTCTTCTCAAAAGGAGAAGATGCATCAGTTTTTTAATCATGTCTGCTCAAAGTAATCCGAAGTAAGACATACCACAGCTCTGAAAAAGATTCTGCCTTCCTCTAGGATATTATCTATTTGCCATTCTGAAGTGCCTTGCCAAAGAACGCGTATTTATTTTTGATTGTTATGGAAATAATGCCAATGCAATTATGCTAAAGCCCTTCTTTCCTCTCCACATTCATGGTAATCTCTGAACAGATTTTGAGAGAGTCAACTACTACAAACAAATGTGTCGAAAGTAACAAGGAAGATCTTTTGGGTCTTGATAACCCCAAACACTGCAAAGATCTTTCAGTTTCATGAGGAAAAAGCCACTGTGAAGTGGCAGAGTCCTCTACACTCTCTAAATGCAAAAAAGCACACCAAAGCCACAAAGCTCCTTACCTGGTATTAGCTCTCTACTCTTATGCCTCAAGGTTTGACCTATTTTGTTTTAAAAATGTTAAATGGTCTTGGGTTGTTGTTTGTTTGTTTCTTTTTTTGTTCTTTAGAAATACAAGATTGGGAATCACTTAAATTTCTTTTCACTGTGCATTTCAGTATTTTGCTCTGAATAGAAAAAGAATATAAATGTGAAATACTAGAACTTTCTCTGTGGGAAGAAAATACAAGCCAATTTCAGATCTACTTTTAATTTACTGCAGTAGGAAAGCTGACAACAGGAAACAATTTTTGAGCACCAGCAGGTAGTCACTGCAAAGTAAACCTCCTTGTATACATACCAGCTTATCCAATGCAAGACAGGTCAAAGTACAGAAGGAATACAGAGGTGACATAAAGCCAAATATAAGCTGAAACCTCTTTCAAAAGCGATGAATGCAATATCTTTGTGATGAACGAGATGGCTACAGCTCTGTCTAGGTTATTCTTTGAGAAATTTCGAAAGTAGTAATAGCAATTACAGTGATTAGAAATATTCAGAATCATTAGTGCCTGGCAGGTTGTAAGTTGTTCCCACGTCCTAAAGGAGCCATAACAACTACCTCCATCAAAGACTGTATTTTTAATTCATCAGAAAAGAACTGATGTTCCAGACATTTGTTTCAATTGGGAAGCATGCTATCAGCTTTTAAAGCTGACTGTGTTTCTGTGTTGAGAAAATTCTATTTCCATCTTTTGCAATGCTGGAAGAAATTACATTTGTATTGATACAATCCTTTAGAAGTAGATAATAGATGATGTAGTACTGCTAAAGAAAATCTCAGGAATGCAAGACAACAACAAAAACTACAAAGCTGTTAAAATGAAAAGTTAAAGTATCCAGAATATTTGGCCATATTATTTAACCTACTTACAGCTTTTATGCTTTCTAAATGTCAATTGATTTTATTTATTTATTTATTTTTTAGTAGCAAATGCTTTACATACGAAATACATAAACAGGAAATCCCTTTCTATTCAATGATATGAATTTTTCAACTAACTCTTCGGTTTATGTTCTATAGAGCATAAAATGAATAGAACACCTCAGATCATAAAATAGACTTCGTGTAGATTTTACACAGATTAAAAATATAATGCTAAGTGACTTAGTTTAAAATTCCATTTTATCAGTTATTAAATCTTCAGCTGGAGAGCACCTATTCAGGACCACAAAGAGTCATCTTGAAAGGAAGAAAACATTAGGAGTTCCAGTAAAATACCAGTGGATTCGGCAGCTGAATAATGAGGAAATCTCAATCCAGAAAGGACTTTCATTCTTCTGTTGTTTTGCCTTTCTTGATAATGTGTGTGTTGCAACAGAAGAGAGAGATTTGATTAAGAACCACCAATGTGATGAAATTCACCCTTCTTCCAAGCTATTAAAAACCAGTGCATAGTCTTAATACTAATCATTATTGAGCAGCTGTGTTGTCATAATTATGGCAATCCAGGGATATGAGCAAAGCAAAGTCTAGACAAAGAAATCTTATCAACAAAAAAAAGATTGTAAAACAAAAGACAAGCTTTTAGACACAGAAGTTTGTCTTTGCTATAAAGGTGAAAACATACCAGTGACAACTACTGACAATTGCAGCAATGCAGGAGCAACAACTTAACATCAAGAATTGTGCTTATGATATGAGCATGTTACTTTGGACCTAATTTTACATATAACTTTAAAGGAATAGAAAGTAAAATACCAAGTATTCCTATGATTTCCAGTATGATGCAACAAAAAGAGGTTAAGGATGTAGGAAATATCACAGAATCATGGAATCACATAATTATAGAGTTTAGAAAAAAGATCATCTAGTCCAACCCCTTCTTAAATCAGGTTCCCTCAAATGGGTTGTACCAGAAAGCATTTAGGTATGTTTTGCATAGCTCCAGAGAAAACTCCACAGCCTCTCTGAACAGCCTGTTCCAGTGCTGTCACTCCTGCATTGAAGAAGCTCTTCCTCATGTTCAGATAGAAATTCCCATGGTCTAGTTTTTTCCTGTTGCCCACTTGCCCTGCCCATGGGTGCTACTGAAGAGTCTTGCCCCATCCATTTATAAGCACTGGTAATATCCCCTCTCAGCCTTCTCTTCTCCAGGCTGAATTGTCGCAGCTCTTTTAGCCTTTCCTCATAAGGGAGATGCTCCAGGCCACTCATCATCCTTGTAGCTCTCTGTTGCACTCTCTCTAGAAGTTCCCTGTCTTTCCTGAACTGAGGAGCCCAGAATTGGACACAGTACTCCAGATGCAGCCTCACCAGGTCAGAGGAGAAAGGAGAGATCTCCTTCTTTGACTTGCTAGTCATGCCCTTTTTAACACACCACAGGATCCCGTTGGCTTTCTTGGCCACAAAAGCACAGTTCTGACTCATGGCCAACCTGTCCATCAGCATATCCAGGTCCTTCTCTGCAGAGCTCCTTTCCTTGTACGGGTATGTGCAGTAATTCTTGAAGAAAGGGTTTGGCATAGTTCAAAACAATATTAACTAATGTCTCCACTTTTAAATCACTGAATCTCAGAGCTACTAAGGACAGAAGGAATCTCTACAGATCTTCAAACCCAACTCCCCTGTTCAATCTGTATCAGCAAGGGCAAGTTGCCCAGTATCGTGTTTATTCAAGTACTAAACATCTCCGTGTGTGGAGAAGTCACAAACTCTCTGTGAAATTTATTCCAGTGTTTGACCCTCATCACAATTAAAATAAAAATTAAGAACAGAACAACAACAAACACACGGGAAAAAAAACCACAACCAACAACAAAAAAACACAACAGTGGGGTTTTATTGTTCAATATTGCTCACATGGATTTTCGTGTTTTTTCAGATTGTAAGTATTATCTCTTGTCCTGTCATGGAATACCACTGAGGAGGGGTCATTCCTTCCCATTGTGTATTTATCCAAATAAATAAAATCCCAAATGAGCCTTCTTTTCCCTAGGTTTATCAGTTCCACCTTACTACTCAGCGTGTCCAGAAAGATGCTCCAATCCCTGAATCATCTTTGTGGCCCAATACTGGGCTTAATTCAACAAGATCATGTCTTTCCAGAGCCAGAAACCAGAACTTTAGCTGCAACTTCATCAGGGTTGAGTAGAGTGGCAGGTTTCTCTTCCTCAATCTTCTGAAAATAGTCTTTATGCAGTCTAAGATGTGATCCAGGAAAGGCTGGATTGATTGGTCAACAAATTCTTCTTTTGTTTATAAGGCTTCTCACATAGGTAAATTCTTCGTAAGAGTTGAAAAGCTCAGCATTGCTCATCTAAATGAAAATCTTCTTTTTCTAGATACTAGACACCTTTAGAAAAGTACTTAATAAATCATTCCACATCTATTTGTGATCATGTGCTCCAGAAACACCCCTAAACCCACTCCCAGCTTTCTTCTTTGACCTGACTATTACGTAAAAGACCTTGCTCAGGCAGATAAACTACACTATACTAACTGCACTCAAAACTTCACTCAGGCAGATAATGAGCACAGTCACTCAAGACTTTGCTAAGACAGGTAACAATCATAAATCTGTCTCCAAGTAAGGGAGTGAAAGAACCGATGCCATATACCTGATTCAAAAGCTCAGGGCCGGTGTCAAGAAATATATGACTGTGAGTCAATCATCTTACCACGTAAACAGTGAGCAGTATGAGTCCCATGAGCTATTCTGCATGGCAGCAGGATGCATGTCAGGATCTCCCCTCAAGTAGAGGTGCATCTTAAGGTTATTCCTGCTGAAGAGATTCCTTACACTTCACTGATACAGACTTCAGGAAGTGACAAACCGTTTAAGGTTTGTTGTATTCCCTAAGATGATATCTTATGTTGATTGTGACTATATAATCCCTTAGACATAAACCATAGATCCATCCACATGTAGGCTCTTTCATGGTTAAGGAATTAAGAAAGCAAAGGAGCTGACTCTGAACCTCGTGATTCAATGGAAAGGCCTCCTAGATGAGTGTGTTCAATCCTACCCTCAATCCTACCCTCTAAAAATCAAGTGTACTTTGCCAACTGAAAGTTAAGTCACAATCTTATTTACAATTAAGCTTTGTTAAATCACTATATTCTATCAGCTAATCCATAATTATTGGAGACAGCTATGCTGCTTTATAAAAATAAATAAATAAATAAATACAAAGAGACAGGATATTCTTAGTATAGTTCATACATTCATGTCTGGAGAGAGATTTTCTACAAAAATTCAGATGACAGATAATACAGCCAATAAACAGCTATGGAATTGCTCACTATAATGGAGATTTCTCAAGTGAGTTGTGAGTAATGCAATATATGCATCAATATTCCATGTAAAAATCACCAGGATTACATTATTGATTTGACTGAATTTATTGCTGTTTCAGTGATTCAAATCCATTGCTTTTGAAAACAATTTTAAATTAATAGGAAAGATATATTCCAGGCAAAATGATTCTAGGAGATGACAGTGCTTTTCAGCTGGTTTAAATCCACTCAGCCTTCAGTGTGGGACTGAAAACACTTCTAAATTGTGTAGAAGTCTCCCACAGAAATCACTAAGAGTCATGTCTTGCTGCTTTCATAAAATGCAGTTTACATCTCTCTGAGTAATTGAATTTTGCAAGGGTTATGGGCAGGCTGCATATTTGTGCACCAAAATACTTTGTAGCCCTTGGGGAAAAGCAGCTCTTTCTATTGTATGAAGTCTAATATGAGATTACTTTGTGAAATTTATGCTGGACATTTTTCACTCTAAAATGTTAATTAACAAGAAGATGAGTTTGTCTAGGAGAAAGAAATTCTCAAAGAGTTATTACTGCTCTTATAGAAGTTTGGAAAGGCTTTTGCGTATTACATAAATAATAAAGCTCTAATACATTCCATTACCAGAATAAAACATCTTCCCCTTCTGCCAAATAATAATAAAAAAAAAGATTAGTTCCAAAGTGAGGTCAAAATCTGACATCTGATAAAAATCACAAATGAAGAAGGAATCATGGTAAGTGCATTAGTGGGATTTTCTGTAATGTGGATAAATACTAAGAATTAAAGAGACCTTCAAATTCTTCACAACTACTTACGAATGTATTTGGAAGCAGCCAGAACCATACATAGGCTGCTCAAAAACTAATATCTCCTATTTATTTCCATGGAAACTGCAACAGATAGAAAAACCAAAACAACACTATTTGATAGTGCAAATTCTCAGCTACAAAATACCATTTTGCAACACAGTCACCACCATTACTATGTATTTTCACCAGCAATGAATAAGAGCCTGCATGCCACGCTTGCAAAAGTCTGCATCAGTGGAGGTGACCCACTGCTGTTCTCCCCACTACTGAAATGCATCACTCACAACCTTGCTTTGCTCACATTCACTGTTTGGTCTCCATAAGTGGTTAGAAAGCATTGATGAATGTCAATGGGTGTGATTTTTTCCACATGGAGGAATTCAGTGACACACCTTTGCTCCGTCTGCACTTCCACGTCAGCTGCCACTTTGTCAGACTTCCCCTCTGCTGCCATCAGTCACATGTCAACAAAATATAATGGAATACTATTAAGAAGACTCCATCTCTACTGCCATGCCATTGACATTAGCTTCTGGCATTGTAGGCCAACATAACAAAATAGGAGGTATTACTTTTAGGACACTCCTCAAAGGTCCACAAATACAACAAAGGAATGAACAAAAAACAGGAAAGCATGTTCACATACAGCAAAAAGTATAGACAGAGGACTGCAATTTTAGTTTATAATTTGTAACAACCAACAGGCCATAAATATCACTTAATGACTCACTGCTGTTTAAATAAAAATCAACACAAAAGTAAGAACGCCAAGCTGAGCAGTGAAGTTGACACACTAGAAGTAAGGGAGCTATCCATAGAGACCTGGACAGGCTTGAGAGGTGAGCCTATGCCAACCTTACAAAGTTCAACAAGGCCAAGCAAGGTCCTGTGCCTTGGTCAGGGCAGTCCTAAGCACAGATACAGCCTGGGCAGAGAATGGCTTGAGGGCAGGCCTGAGGAGAAGGATTTAGAGGTGTCAGTTGATGAAAGACTCAACATGAGCCAGCAATGTGGGATTGCAGCTCAAAAAGCAAACTGTATCCTGAGTTGCATCAAGAGAAGTGTGAACAACAGGTCAAGGAAGGTGACTTTGTCCCTCTACTACACTCTCATGAGACCCTACCTGGAGTACTGTGTC
The DNA here is from genome assembly GCF_019232065.1 of Centrocercus urophasianus. Classification (NCBI taxonomy): domain Eukaryota; kingdom Metazoa; phylum Chordata; class Aves; order Galliformes; family Phasianidae; genus Centrocercus; species Centrocercus urophasianus. The sequence continues at coordinate 65,092,722 of NW_024884253.1, forward strand.
CAGTTCTGGGACTACCAACACAAGAATGACATGGAGCTGTTGGAACAGGTCCAGAGGAGGGCCATAAATGTGATCAGAGAGCTAAAGGACCTCCTCTACAAGGACAGGCTGAGAGAGCTGAGGATCTCAGTCTGACCATATGCTTTTCTATAAATTGTATTTCAAATTCTAAGGATAAAGATTAAAACCCCAGTTCACTGTTGTCTCCTCCAAAGCCTGCATTCGAAATACATCCTTAAAAATGTTCACTCTTTCTGAATGTGTGATCACATCTATTAATTCTTCTGTTGAGTCTTGCCATTCTTTGGAGATAGCGTTTGTTATAATTTGAGAGTCGTGTTCTGCACTTATTTACACTGGGGCACAGCTGCAATATCTCAGAACTACAGAATAAATATTATATGACAAAGGAAATTTTTTTAATCAGAAAAACGGGATAATTCTTTTTAGAATAAATCTGTACAGAGAATAATGACTCAAACATAATTCTGAACTGGAAATCAATTTCATTGTGTTGGGCTGGAACTGGGAAGTCTAACTAAATATATAGCACACCCATGTTTTGAGCTGCTTGGAGCCTCCACAGTGAGATATACAGAGACAGATTCTATTATCTGTCCCATCCAGTGCAAATCCTTTCTGTGAAAAGACAAACATCTTTCTACCATCCAGGCCAGAGAGAAGGAAGAGAACACTTCCCTCACTGCCTGAATCCATAGAACAAGCTTTCAGTTTGAAACTGCTTACCCTTATGAAACAGCTCCACTCATCCACCCCTCTCATTGTCAATCTACTTTTTCAGTTTACTCAAACATTTGGGAATTTCTGATTAACTTTAAAATTACTGTATACAAACACATTACCCAAATACATGCTGCAAGAGTGACAAAATAGGCCTTTGAAGAGTGCAGAGGGGACAAGTACATCCTTTGAAGGGAGTTCTCCTTCATCACCCCTCTAATACTTGAACAATCAGAATTTGGCTCTTGCAAGATAACTGCTTCACATTCCAGTGCTCAGGATATATCACAGATTGATTACCATCTAATAAATATGATCTTGCAGCCCATCAGCTGGATTCTAGACAGAATTTTGCCTGAAAAAAAAATGCCCTCTCTAAAAATACCTGGAAAGCAAATTTTTAATTTATGTGAAAAGACTCCAGTAGGAGTCTCTAAGGAGTCCTCTCTAAGGAGTCCTACGGCAAGAATTGTGGAGACCTGGTAGAGAACTACACATGAGAAGGAGAAAATGTTTCGTGGATTGGCTCCAACATCAATATAGATTGGTGATTATTTATAAAAACATAATAAATGAATCTCCACCTAATGCCAATTGCTAGGCACACATAAATTAAAAAAACAAAACAAAACAAACAAAAAACAAACACAAAAATCTAAGATGATTTTCTGCAGTTATGGCTATCTCTGTTACATAACTATGAATTTCAAATATTACTCAGCCATGTGTGAAGTAGATCTTTCTCTCCAAAGTAAATTATACAAATTCCATGCTGACACTAATAAACCCGAAAACATTTTGAAAGTTTTATCTGCTATTTAAAGACTGTGCATATTACAAGATTGACTATCTTCATGCCACTTCTCTCTCAGCGACTAAAAGCCATTTCCTTTCTCTGTACTGCCATTTTCACTGTATAAAACACTGTCTGACAGTCTCCAAAAAGAGGAAGTGATGGCATTTTGCCAAGGATTCAACTTCACACCATTTAACTCCATGTAACAGTCTACTGCCCTGCATTAATCCCAAGAGCAGAATAGTAGCAGTAATAACAGAGAAATTATGAAATAATTTACAGAGCTTGACTTGATATTCTTTAGAAATGTAAACAAGTTATTGAATTATACTGACTTATCCACATATCTCTCCCTATACATTCTAGTACACACTGAGGTGAAAGAGTGCAACCTAACTTCAAGATAAATGATTAACAATTTTACATATTCACTTTAGTGATAATTTTGAATTATTAAATTATTCATTTATAATCTTATGACCTTATAGCACAGTAAGCATGAAACTTAAAACATTTTAGTAATCTTGTGAAAACACTGCAGTAACCTGGTTTTACAGAGGTTTACAGTTCCCAAATCTCAATTCTAAAGTTCCTTGACTTGTAAATTTGGGTTCAGCTCTGATCTCAACTCCAAAAAATATTTTTCTGCTTTCAGAAATTCCTAAAACAGCTTACATGACATTATGGACAGATTAGAGTAATTTTGAAAAAGTAAGCATCATAGCTCTAGTACTTCTGAGAATAACATATTCTGACCAATTTACGGTCTATTTTTGGAGATTTGAGACTGGAAATCTTTTCTTTCTTAATGTACTAAGAGAAACTAGGTCCTCTATTTGTAAGTACTACTACAATCTTTTCTACTTAAACATATAAATAAGAGAATACACACTACACCACACTACAAAAGGAAATGCTGAAAAATCAGTTTTTGGTTTTATTAATTAAAGCCATTCAGTATTGTACTGTCCACACTAACACGTAATTGTTCACACTGAGATTTTTCTTGTGAAGTAAAAAAAAAAACCACATTTTTCCCACTGTTTCCTTTTCCTTACCTATTCCACAAATTGTTTTATTTTTATGAGTCCCGAGTAAATACAGGTTCAACACATTCCTCCTAAGAAAACTGTTCTATTACTATCAAAGCTGTCAGATTACATCCATTGCGGAGTACAATAACCTCAAAACGCTTAAAATTTAAAATTAAACTATTTATCTGCTAGAGAATTAAATATTTTCTCCGTTCCTTCTTGCTTCCTAAATCAAGGCAACTAGTGTCAAAAGCAACCTTTGTGGGACAAAGTGGCAAGTAGAATTGGAAAACCAACCTGGAAGAGATTCAAAGAGGAATAAGAACACTCTCAAGCAGAATGGAACACAAGCAAGGAACCCTGCAAGAAGGAAACAGAGAGGAAGACAAACAAACTGGGGAACAAAAATCTACACAGAAAAAAAAAGTTAACAGAATGTCATATATCAGCAGAGCAAAAATCAATTTTATATTCCTCTGATATACAAGCACATAGAAAAAGAAGCATTGCTGTAGTTTTATAAGCTGAAGCAGACATTTTTATTAAGGGGTAGAAAGGAAGGTAATTGAATTGAAAGTCCAAAGGGAAAAATCTTTGACAAGCCATTTGAAAGCTACAGAAAATGGACAGACAAAACTGTAAGACATTCAGGTTTAGAACATAATACCTTGCTGACAAATAAAGAGTAGATGCATATCTTCCCCAGCTCTGAAACAGGGTAGAAATTTCAAAAGCTTTCTGCACCAAATGGCACTCTCCGGATTTCTCTAGCTGTTCTACATGCAATGCTTGAGAAAAAGGGAGGGAGGGAGGGAGGAAGAGAGGAGAAAGAGAGGAAGAGAGAGAGGAAGGGAGAGAGGAAGGGGGGAGGAAAAGTGTCAACTGATCAATATTTACTAAAAAATAGATTGGAAGAAAACCTGTACTTGAAATAAGGATTACAAAGACATACTTCAGTTTAGTTAAGAAAAGTATTAAGCATACAAGTAATTTACATATCATACCATAATGACAAGCATATTTTAAGATAAGTTTTTTTAAGAAAGTTTATCAGTTCGGATCAGGCAAATCTTATCTGAAGTTGCTCTTTAATTGAATTTTCTGAGATCCATTTTTCTTTTAGCACAACATTGTGTGTCTCGTGCTTAAGCTGTCTGATCTTTTGGTGGCCTCCTGCTAGGCTTGCTCCAGGTTGTCTACATCTTCTATATATTGTTTTACTTACTCTTTTTATTCTTGCACTGAAAGGTCTGTTAGTATTACCAAAGGAATATTTCAGTATCACTCATTCTATGGCTGTTTCATGATACTTCTTGTGTCTTTCTCCTCTGGCAGCTGTTCACTGGAACAGGCTGACAGGGAGGTGGTGGAGTCTCCTCCTCTGGAGATGTTCAAGACCTGCCTGGATGCCTACCTGTGCGACCTGCTGTAGGGAACCTGCTTTGGCAGGGGGGTTGGACTCGATGATCTCTGGAGGTCCCTTCCAACCCCTACAATTCTGTGATTCTGTGTAAATCTTTAAAGAATAATAACAGCAACAACTTAAATTTGGGACTTTGCCCTACTGAATACTTTTATATTTCTATCAATGCCTCCTCTGGGTGACCCTATTCTGCTACACATTTTTCTGATCCTCCTCTTCATTAAGGTGCACTCAAAGCTTTCAAAGCTTTGTGTTATAAATAATTCTCTCCTGCTTTGTGCTTCAGGGTCCTTAATTAAATATTAAATTAAAACTCTCTTCAGATTCATCTCTTCCTTTTCAAAATAATTGCCAAGATGCTTTTGTAGATTTCATTCGAGTATGTAAACAAGTATTGATTTGGCACACATTTATTCCAAGAAGAACTACAAAAGATTTTGGCATTTTAGAGTAGCACCAAAAATAATAATAATAATAATAATAAAATAAGATAAAATAAAAGAAACTTTTAAAATATACATCTAAATTCATTATGTAGCCTAGAACTTGAGATCTGAGAGTCTAAATATCTTGGAACTTATGATTAGATTTTCAAACAAATAAACAAGGCAATGATGACATTTCATCTATTTCCATGAAAAAAAAAAAAAAAAAAAAAAAAAGGGGGAAACAATTGTGGATTCTTAAATTTAAAGGTCTGGAAAGAACAAGAAGCTTTTTTTCTGGCAAAGTCTCTTATTAGGAGACATGAAATATTTCTCACGCTTTTTTTTCCTCTACTTTTTTTCGATCTTGAATAATACATAAGAAGGAGCTACAATACTGATTACCATAAAAAAGCAATTATAATTATACAATGACCAGAGAGTAAGAAAATAACCAGTTGTTTAAATAAGACTACAGCTGAGTACAAGTGTAATAGAAAAATAAAACAAGGTAAAAGGAGGCAGTGAGAATGATAGTACTATATACTACACTTGACACTCAGTAGCTGCTTAACACCATTTAAAAACTCCAAAAAGAGGTAAAGGTAAAGTAAGCAGGAGATGGGAAATCTCAGAGCTAGCTATAAGCATTTAATCACAGAAGAAGAGCTGTAGAGCAGGAAAAAGTAAATGAAGCACAAAGAAAATTAACAGGATTATTTTAAATTCACAGTTACACAGATAATCAGGGAAAGGAAGACACTGATTATGCAAGCAATAAGTATTACAATTCCGAAAACATTCTTATTTTTACTAGCAACTTCAGAAAAGTCCATTACTTCTGTATTTGTGTCACAAGGTATGAGACAAATTATGGAATGAAAGATGAGTTAGGGATGAAAAACAAATATTATTATTCTGCCCTTTAAGATTAAAGTAATTCTGACAGAAATCATGATTTCAATATATTATCTCCTAGAGAACAAGGTTTAGAAAACTCCTAAGAAGACATTTCCAAGCTGTCATCACCAACAAGTCAGAAAGAAATAAAAGAGAAAATAATAACATCTACTTTCAAACAAACACATTCAAAGTGAGCAAATTAAACATTACCCAGGAAAGGAGACTGTCCCTCAGCCTCCATCCTGTGTCTGCATTTCAAGATAAAACTAACAGGTTTGCACTATCATTAACCTGAGAAAAAATCAGGCATAGCAACAGATGAGACAACTAAATTATATTGAAGCCAATTAAAATTGTATGGTATAGTAAGTTTGTAGCGTAAAGAATGCAGATCTTCTTATGTGAAAGGAAATCACAGGATACATTTTTAAGTATACGTGTTATTTTTAAAGAAAACACAAACTTTAATTTTCACCTCCAAACTTCTGTGCCATAAAAAGAACAAGTTATCATAATGATAAAGATAGAAATAAGAGCGTGCTGTATTTCCAGGGAGACTGATACATGGGAGAGACAAAAGTCTGTATCTTAGCTGCATCCTTCTCTCAGTCCTGGTGCCCTGCTGCAAAGCACCAATGTCAAATGAATTAGGAAACCTTTTGGATACCTAAGAAAATATACTGCTATCAGAGTCATGTAAAAGCAGCAAAATTTTTGTCTGAATCTAAAGTCTTCCTCATGTTCAACCTTTACGTTTTGAGTACAGGCCTCCTTTAGTTTGGCCTTACATACAACTGTTCAGATTTACAGTCTACTTCTGGTTCCTAGCGGATATATCGACAATCATATTGGCACTTGTTTGCTTAAAAAGCTTCATTTAAAAATTGAAACAGAAGAAAGTGCCTGAATAAGTTACAGTTCACTTGATACACATTCTCTTGCACTTCAAGCCAGCCACTTGATCTACCAATCAAATATCTACAAAAAATAATTTTCACCACTAGTAGGCATAAGAACATGGCCTCTTAGGAATTGACCCATTGCCACAGAGAAGTTAATTTATGGTCCATAAGCAAGACATCTGTTCCTGAATCTTGCACTGGCTACAGCCTGACCACAGGCCATGATTTAGGCTTCCCATGTCCTAACAGGGGAGCCAGTCTCCCAGTGTTCACTGAAATGAGCAAGCATCACAATTAAGTTAAAGTATTAGGGCTCAGCCATATAGTCAATTAATTCAAAAGGGCTTTTCAAGAGTAGGAGTCTCTTACTGCATAGCTAGAAATACCGTTGGAAACAGGGACTGAAGGTAAGATTAAAGAACAATTTTGGACAAGAATAAATGTGTAAAATAGCACCAAAAGAACTTATACTACCAAGTTCGGTACTATTTTGAAATATTTTCTCTTTTTTTCATTTGCTTTTCAAGCTACTTTCTTCTCCTGCTTTTTCCTTCTTACTGTTGCAAAATTGATATAAATTTTAGAGGTGGCGAATTTCCTCACAATAGTTACTTAATATAGTTTCTTACCAGACCAAAATAAGGGGACATTTCTGAGGTAATTTAGCATCTGTATCTATTATTCGCATGCTTTTGTTCATGTATTAAAACTGCAGCTCTTCTGGGGATAAAATCTGTCACTGTGTGCCTTTCTAACATGCAGGCAGCGGTAAACATAGAACGTGACTAACCAATGTAGTAGAGGAGATATTTTCACTTTGTAAAGCGTTATTAGCCTTATATATATATTGTTTATTCTAAGTAAGGAAACAGGATGTAACTTTAGAAGAAGTGTACTTCAGGGAACAGGAAATAAATACAAAAGGTGTCATTACTAGCTGTTGCCTCTAAACTCAGTGCTTCTTTAAGTGAATTATTTTTTCTACTTTTCATACTTTTTTCATCTGACTTATAGCACCATTTGAGCTATACAGTTTCAGAGAAAAGACTTTGACTGATATCTCTGGAAATTGTGACTTAGATATTTGACTTACATTAATATATCTCCAAACGTGCTCAAACTGTAAAATCTGAGTTCAGATTCAGCTCCTAAAAGGACTGAATTGATGACATCTTTAACAGCACCCCCAATTCTATTTCATAACCTAATGTAAGAAATGAGATTGTTCTGATGATGTACAAGGGAAAAGGAGCTGGCCAAAAAGATGCAAAGAAGCTATCCAGATAGAAATGGTCTGACATTATTAACTAAAATAAATCTGGTATTAATAAAAGTGGAAAAAAAAATAATCAGAAGATCCACAGACATATTCTTAGTATTTATTAAATTCACTGGCAAAGCATTTTTAATTTTACTAAAAGCTGGTTTTGAATGAAAGATGTAACTATTTCTTTGATAGACTGTAAGGTTTCCAAGTGCAATTCTAGTTCAGAGAACATCTGCCTAAGTTCTACTGAACTCTTGCTTCTGCTTCACTGACTTGAGACCATGAGTAAAGCCCCGGTGTTCTATGGTAACCCTTCAGGTTCAGAGATTTTTTTAATACTTTTTTACTGTTTCTGAAAACATAAGAGAGGCTGTTTTCCCTCTCTAGGTCAGCTCTGGTAGGTGTGATCTCACCTTCACTCTGGAAGCTGGAGTCTTCTAGCTTTGTCATTATTTGTATATTTGAAAAATTGTGCTTTAAACCTACCAGTGATACTTGAGAATGTTTTACATTTACAGACAACTACTGAGCTTCCTTACAGGTCTTGCCTCTTATGTTGCTTGTATATCGTTTTTTTTTTTTAAATGCCCCTCTTTAGAAGAGACATCTTTGATGTCAAACTCTTCATCTTATCAAACTTTTGCACCTTGAAAAATCATTAAGTGTTGCTTATTAACATATTTGGACAGAGTGCCCAGTTCTATACAATAAAGCTTTCTTACATATTATGGGCACCAGGGAAGCATTTCCACTAGAGTTAAGTAGTATTGACACCCAAATACATTAGATTGAGTTGCACTGTTTACTGTAAGTTAAAATCAGGCCCAGAAAGCAAAGGTAAGGGCAACAAAAATGATTGATAACTGTTTTTGATGTGAAACTCTGGCACTTCTATGTAAGCAGCCTGCTTTAACGTATTACTTTCCCCACTTGCCTTTGATTTTCTTTCATTCTTCCCTTTATCATCAAATAATTCAGGAAACACATTTATTTAAACTTATATGTATCATTAAAGCCAAAGCTTTCATAAAAGCCCAGATAGTCTGATTTGTTGGGTTGGATGCATGCAACTTCATTTCCACAACAGCAGTGACAGAAAATACAAATGGGAGCAATGACTTCCCGCACCCAGGGATCCAGACATCAAAGACCCCTCAAAGACCATCAGGTCCTTTTGTGAAATCTACAAGAGAAAGCCAAAACTAAAGGAAACAAAAGCCCCTAAGACAGCAGACCTTTGGAAAAATGAAATATTTTCCCACCCACTTGATGGCAGGAGTCTGCTTCTTCGGACTGGGGATGCAAGACCTAGGGATACAGAGAGGCAATAGTTAGGAGTCAGTTCCAAGTTTTCATGTTGACGTGGGACCAAGTAAGCTTCAGAGTCTGCATTAGACTGCCTTACACATTCAGGAGACCAATGCTACTCCTTGAAATGAGTCAGAGCTTCAAGCATCCCTGACATGACTGTGTCACAAAAACTATCCTGTGCTGGTAATTAATGTTCAGTTCAAATTCACTGGAAAGTTTCAACTTCTTACCACGCCTCACTAAGCACCGGAGAGGTGATTAAGCAGCACTGGCACACAATCTGGCATGCCTTGCTGATTTATTACAGTGACAAACCTACAGCTTGATTGTTCCCAATGCATTGCTATTTATTTCTTTTCCTACACTGCTGCTGCTGGGGGTGTGATATGCAACAACTTGATTTCATAAAGAAGGCATGTTGTTCATCATGTGAACACCATGAACTAAATACATCAGCACTGCTCATAAGGGAAAACAGCAGTGAAATGTTTTTTTTTAAATAACGTCATCAGATCTTACAGCTCTGCTGACTGACAGCTACTATTATTTTATAAAGGAAGTGCTAGCAGATAGAAACTTACATTTATATTTGTAATGGCAATGGACTTCAGTCCTTTTCTTGTTACACTGTCATTCACAGTTCACCTTGCTATTTCTGAAAGAGTAGATTTTTCATCACGCAAAGAATCCATTCAAAGACACATAACTACAGCACATGGACAAGTCAGTGTTCTGCCTGCTCAATTTCTATGAGAAAAAATTGTAGACAAAATTGTGAAAAGTATGTAAAAATAACAGTGATCAGCAGTGGTCTTGTCATATGTTAGAATACAAGATAATGCCAAGTATTTGCCCTTTGAACATCCTATGCTCTTCAGGGGTCTACAAGTCCAGTCTGCCTCAGCATAAGTACTCCTTGCCTCTATTTTTGTAGCTTCAGCAGTTATTCACTTTTTTTTTTCTTCTGAAGATTAAAAGAAGAAGAAATGTAGGGAAGAGAAGGAAAAGATAGGCTTAAAGATAACTTTAAACACAATTTTTCTGCTTTGTGAAGATTCTGACCAGCTGACTTTATGACCTGGAATCTCTTTCTGTAAGGTTCAAGTAGCTGTCATGTACGTAATTCATTAGATCTTGTACCTTATCAGGCACTTCATAAATTTAATATAAAAATCAATATGGGCTTTGGAATGTTAAAGACAATTAACATTAAACTGCTGAGTTATCCTTGTCTATTTTATACAAGATTGATCATTGTAATTTTTTATGCTTAAATTACTCAGATAGAGCAAATTGCTTTTATTATAATGGGCAATCCATATGCTTCATTCAACTTCCATCTCTAACAGCTGAATAATGCACCTAATGTTTGGCTAAACCTAAAAATAGAATATATTTTCTTCTATGTTTTTACATTTTTATCTCAAGGAAAATGATTATTTTTCAAAGACTTTGAAGATGAGATACAACCCTATTGATCGTAGAAAAGATTGTTTCCCTTCTCGTTTCTTTAAAACTGATAATTTTTAGGCAAAAAATGTTTTTTCAGAACATAAGCTCGACAACATAACACTGAAAAAAATATACAACTTCAGTATCACTTCAAATTGTAGTTTCCATAATAGCTTGAGAAAGAGAGGAATAAATGGAGAAACAGTATAAAACAGAACATCTTCTCAAAGTAAAGTAGGAAACATTAAAACCAAACGTGCTACCAAAATATGAAAGATCTGGGGCCAAGAAGTTAAAGGAAAGGTTTATTTTTCATGTAGCAGACAGAGGCTTCGTAAATATTGAACCCAAACTGGAAATTTTTGTTGCAGTACAGATAAGCTCTACTGACATTAGTTTTTCCATCACACACTTTACAAGTATCAGCAATGATGTCATCATGCACTAATTTGTGGTGGCAAAGGGTGCAAAACAGCTGGAAACGGAAACACACAGAGTAAATAAAAACATAAAGCTCAAACTCAGAAGATAATTCAAGGGACCATTCCTAAAAGCTTCCTAGAGAGTCCTGAGAACTCCTCTGCAAGTGACTGCTGTACTGTATCTAAGCTATGGACTTCACCTTCTCTATGGATTAGGTGCCAGGTTACACGCTAAGGATCAGAAAGCAAATATGAGATCTATGTTTAAAAAATGTATGACATATTCTAGCATTTACAGCAGTACCAAGAAGATCTGAAGTTATCCTTATTGTAGTTGTATTGCTGTAACACTGATTTTGAGATCCAAGAAGAGCCAAAGTACCTTCCAAATGCACCTAGTTACATACTAGGTTAGATACAGACTTTGGTTTGTCATAGCTTTTGAAAATTTTGCAGTTTCATTTCAATATTCTTATTTCTCTAAGGTCTCCAAAAATTTCACCTTCCAAAATCACTTTCACCTTCCACACACTTTCCACTGTCTGGGTCTGTTGAATATAAGAGCTCTTATAAGGGTATCAGATGCTGCTGTGCTGTTATTGCCAGACTATTGTGTCTCTCCAAGCAAGTTACCATATATCCAGAAATCCTAATAAAATAGACACTGTTTAAATGGCTAACTTTTCATAGAAATTGTTCATTGCATACAAAAGAATCCGCTACATCCATTACAATTTTGTACAAAGCCATGCACCATCTGGTCTATAAATAAACTAAATCACTCATTTTTACTGCACCTGTACCTAGAGGTAAATTTAGTAGATTCACATACCCCAAACACTCATGTTTGAATCTGAAAAATCTTCCCCGCATCTCTACTTCATTTGATAGTCTATGGCTTTTGCCTTGCCTGTATAAAATACATAAGACAAACCGAGTCAAAATAAATAAAGATAAAAGCTAAAATATCTCCAGATGTGACAACAGTCATTTCCTTATGTGCAGCGCTCTCTCTTTAAAACATTTAAGATGTTAAATCGCTATATTTAAATATATATATTTTGCATAATTACTGATATCAATAACAATTCCAATTGACATCAAACATTCATTGATATTGTCAAGAAGTCCAATACTTTTCGTCTCACCTATCTCACTTTATGTTATTTGGAATATTAAAGATAAAAATGGATACACTGATAATTTATTTCAGTTTTTGGGTAGGTATTCTTTCCTGACCAGGGACATCATTTTGAAAATCCTACAGTTTCTCCCTCTCAGCTGCAGCCATTTCCAATAATGGCACCTTTGAAAAAGTTCAGCAGAGTAATAGTGTTTGCACATGATGAAGAACGCGGTCTCAGAGAAGATTCAGAAATAACAGATGCTTAACGTTGCCTAAAAGGGAAACAGAACAGAGTCCTCTCAGGATTAAAGAGAGTTTCTCAGTGTTTCTATATCTGTATCTTTAATACTATTTCAAGTAATAATATTAAATCCACCTGCAAATATATGTCCTGAAAAACTAACTTAATTAGTAAGAACAGATTGGTCTAGAATTTACAGATGAGAAGATTTGATACAGAAGTAACACTGAGTACTACATCTTTTCTCTAGATTTTTAGGATTACTTTCTTAATCTGCAGGATAATACCTTGAATACCGAGAGTTAAGCTCAATCTCAGCAATGTGGTTGAGCTTTCTATTCAAGTGAAAAAGAAAAGAAAAAAAAAAGAATATTTCAGTCATTTTAGAATCAAATGTTTCTCTGGGTCTGACTCAATCATCCCAGCCTCAAACATTACCCACCCCAACAACCAGACTACACATTTTTCATACCCTGAACTCAGGAGAGACACTTTGCTTTTAAATATGTATGGACCTTGTAATTAGAGGCTGTAGTTATTAGGTCAACGCTGTCCAGAATTTCTAATAAATACAAAAGCAATTTCCCTAAACACTAGAGACATGGAATTTCTGTCTTAATTACAGCATCAGTTGCTAAAGAATTTGCACCCTGAGGAGTGTACAGCTGTCTTACTGTGCCCATGTTTTGTTTCATTTAAAAAAAAAAAAAAACATTCACACAATGTCTTCTGTATAATTGAGTTTAGATGAATATGATTATGGTATTAATTATGAAAGGTAAGATAACAGGTTAGGAGGCCTAATTAACTCATCAAATTTCAGGCATAATCTACAGCAAATTCGCTGCATTTCTTAAAAGCTTCTATAGATTGATGCAATAATTGTAAGACTTTTTTTTACATGAGACATTAAATTAATTGTGATAAAAGTTCTAATCACCACAAATCACTACACCTCTGGAAGAACACCTCAAAACTACTGCAACAATTGGTTTGTAGAACAATACATAGAAGAAGGTCTTTCAAATGCAAATTAGATGCTAGCAATTTAATGATAAATATAATGCAACAAATCAAATCTGAGGTCATCATAACAACTTATATAACATTAAGCGTGAAAATTTTAAGGTACATGCTATTGCAGTTAATCAATTTCTAGTTCTGAAAAAAAGCAGAAACTAGAAAACAAATGGAGCCCTTATACTTCCCCCTCTGCTCCTCATCAGCAATCTGAACAATTTCAATCCTAAAAACAAAAACAAACAAAAAGGTCATACATCAGCGTATCTGTTTGTATACAGGCTGTCTGGTTATAAAACAACTTTTCTATTATGATAATTATTTTTCCCCTTGAAAGTCTGATTGGAGATTTCTGCAGTGATGGATACATATTTGACTGATTTTTCTCCAGGGCCTTTCCATTTTATCAAGGATACTTTATAAATTTCTCACATAAGAAGTGGACCTAGTATTTTAGACATTAAACCAACACCAAATATAGCCTTACTGCTTTATCCGAAGATTTCTGATGAACATCAAAAGAGTAGATTATTCCCTTTGATCTCTATGTTACAATGAGAATTAATACTCTTTTAGAGTTACCCTTTTTCCCTTTTGCGTTTTTTTTTTTCCCCAATATTTATCATCTTCCAGTCACTGTCAGTGGTAAATAAAGTTTCTCCAATTTTTTTGGAGGCTTTTCTTGCAGCATCGGGTAAACCTTTCAACTTGTTTTCAAACTGTTCATCAATCTGGTGTTCAACTATTTTAACATTATATTTTTTGAACAGAGCTTATGTGTTTTCCTGTGGGATGTCCAGAGACTTACTTTGATGAAGTAGTTCATTTTCTGTGTACGTATTTTTGAAAAATTAATTATTCCTTTGACAATTTCCTGTTTTCAGCTTTTGTTATAATCTTAGAAGGTGCAACCAGCACTTTTGATTTAAGATGTACTGATTGGAACAAATAAAATCCAATAATTCCAAGTACTGAAATAGTTTCCTAAATGCAGTATTGCTTTTTTGTAAAGAGCGTAATTGGTAAACCATTAGAAAATAGGATTTCTACAAAGAAAGCACTGAAATGCTACACTGAAATTCCTTATTTCTGTAGAGATACAGTCTCTCTACATATCTCTCTCTCTATATATATAGTAGCTATACATTCCTGTTTGGGAAAATTTCATTATTTTTCTAAGATCTACATTAGACTAACAGGTCCATCATCTTGTTTTTAAATATTTCCTTTCTTCATTATTAGCATTACTTTAGAGCTCTGCTTTTTTCAGTCCTTCTAAGAGCTTCTGGAATAAAATCAGGAAGGACTGCTGGTTAAAGCAAATCCATCTTTAGCTGCCTTTACTTTGCTTTCTTCTACAGCTCTTAGCTCCTCATTTACGGTGCTTAGAATGAGGACCACTGTGATTTCATTTAATACATAGTTTTCATTTGCATCTGGCTTCATCTTCTAATAAGGCTGCACTCTTACTAGAAAGATAGCAGTTTTTCATTTAAAAAACAAATTTTACAGCTAGTTTGCTTGGACATTTGCAAGACTGTGGATTTTTAGAAACCTAAAAAGCATTCTCAATTTGTTTTCAAAGCATTATGCATACTTATTTCTCACTAGTCTGTCCAAAATTACTGCTATTATTTTCAGCTTTAAAATTCCAAATACATACATCATTTATTTGTGTTTATTCTGTTTACCAAAGCCATCTGAGGTCAATCAGGATTTCTGTTTACTTATCTGTTATTCTGTTCTGAAATCAATTTCTCCTTATCTGTTATGATCATGCCTCCATAGCTTTATGCTGTATTGGATGCAAAACAAAAACAGAAAGTGAGTTTTAGAGAACATAAAAAATGTCAAGCACATTTTGGTATTAGCTGTATGAATTTTTTTAACATTATCACCTGAAGAGAAATCCTGTAGTTATGCAGCTTTTTTACTCTAACCCAATTTTAATCTGTGATTATGAGGCAGACTGAAGGCCTGAAGCACTGCCTAAACTATAATCCATCTTGCACATTATCTGTTATGACATTTTTCCATAAGCAATTAAAGATTGTTTATGCTTCTGACTTGTCAGTTCCTCATATGTGGTAATGTCTTTTTTTGCTTTTGGAAGAAAATATGCCCTTCCTAGAAACACTGTGCACCTTAAGACAATTTTTATTTATTTATTTTTTTAAAGTATTTCAGCCATGATAAATATCCAATATGATTGTGATAGCATCAAAATCAAAGTTTTGCTTAAATTTGAAAATTATGGCTTATAAAATTTTAATACAGACTCCTAGTCTTGGTGTACAAAAAAGATCTATTGCCTGCGAAAAACATGTTTTTTGCATTCCATGATTTCTTACTGTCCATTGCACTACTGCTTCACCATAGACATGGCTTTTACATTAAAAAAAAAAGAGAATGGAGAGGATAAAAAAGCACTTTATTCCAACACTTTGGCTCTCTTAATAGCAAGATTTTCCTGAAAGAACAGCAGTCTTCTCCAAAGTGCGTACAGCATCACTTCGAAAGACCACACAGAGTTGTGATTCACCCCATTATTCATCAACTTACTTCTGCAATAGCCTGCCTTCTGCCCTTCTTAATATCGCCTCTTCCATACTCTCCATACTCACAGGGCTTTAGACCTCCCAGGAGCCCTACTAAGCTGACTTGAGAGAGCTAGTCTGATGCTTCCACCACTACACCAAACCTATTACTGACCACTGGGTAATAGGAAATAGTTAGGAAAGGCCACATAGCTCAAAACTGCAGCAGCAACACCACTTCCCTAGCATCTTTCACCTTGACTTCTCCACAAAGTAGTTGAAGCTTTCCCACTCGCATTTCCCAGACCTTCTCTGAAATTCTTTCCATAGATACAATGCTGGAGACAATGTGCTTGTTTAGGACACAGCATACATAACTGCCCTTGCACGGTAACATGGCTCTGTGGCACACTTAGACACACTTCATGCCAGTATGCATTGCAGGGATTGCTAGATGTCATGCAGATTTGGTATTACAATAACACATACTAAGGTGCAGAACTACAGAAAGCAAATCTATATTTCCTTACAGTTATATATTAATCTTTCTGCACTAAATAGTTATTTTCTGACTCTTCTAGAAAATAATTATTCTGAGATGTATATTTATCTGTATTCAGAACTCTGGCCAAGTTTGAACCCTTTCAATGAACGTCTGAGAAACATGTTTTTTAAAGATCCTAAATTGTGAGAATACTTTTTTTTTTACTGTAAAAATAAACTGAATGATACCAGATTTCTTCAGAGTCTGACTATACAGAGAATCACAAGGAACCTCTGTTGTTGCATAACTTTTAATTCTGCTGTTGTCAAACAATTCTTCCTTTCTTAAGAAATACCTGTTTTGAATCCAGCTTCATGATACCAGTATAAGAAAAGTGGGGGACACTTTCTTTTCTGATTCATACCAAAAATTAAGCAACCATGGAAAGATCACTACATTTTTGCAGACCAAGTATTTATTAAAGCTTTTAAAATCTTTGAGATGATATAACATACTGATAAAATTGGAACAAGGTTTGTAGTTTACACTGTTTCTCAAACATCTTTCACTAAAACATAGAAAGCAGAATCCACAGCTACATAAAACATCTCCAGAAACTTAATGATTTTGCCCTAATACTTTGAAACATTTCCTGTTTAAATAATCCATAGAAATAAAAGCATTACTATTAGCTCTTTTAACCAGTCTCAACAATAATTTTTTATGATATGTTTTTTGTATTTCCTTTGGAAGATACTATAAAGAGATATCTGATCTCTTTTCTTATAACACTGGAAATGGGATCAGTGTTCAGTTCCTTCCATACAAACACATTCTTCACAACAGCCTCCCCCTTTCGTTAAGATCAAAGTTTTACTTTGCAGCCAATTTTTGTCTGATGTCCGCTGTTTTTGTCTAATGATTGAGAAAATAGACTCCCACTGAAAAAAATATTTCTATGTAGCATTCAGCTGAGGCACAACTCTTGTACTCCCTAAAGTGATTCTGTGATAAAGTCCAGTACGTTTTTACAAAAGCAGTATTCACAACTTATACAGCTACTGTGCAAGAAAGAAAAACAAGAAAAACAAGTAGTAAAACTTCAGAACAAAAGGTTGTGCATGTATGAAGTCAGTCAGCAAGGAGATACATTTGACCCAGCAAAGCCCAGTACAGGATGGACTGACCAACTGCATTCCTGACTGCAGGAAGGTCGGTTTGTGTTAAGTTTTAGTAGCTGGTTTAAAATTCTTCTGAACAGATATTTCAGGCACATTGGACAGATGTATTAAATATTTTTCTTTGGGATTTGATTATTTATAGTACACTGGGTTTTAATACATCATCCACTCTTACCTGAGAAGTAGAGATAGACACTATACATGCTTAAGTATGGATATATGCAATAAAAACCATTCCAGCTGTAGAAGATTTAACCTGTATACAGGCTGTTCTAGTGCAGATAATCGAAACAAATTTATTGCATTAATTCTCCACAGTGAAATTTGTCTGATTATTTCCAACACATCTATGGTAGCATATTAAGGGAGGTCATCACTGTAGCTCTACTCTGCTTCTCCCTAGCATAATTATTTTTATTCTGCCAACTATCTTTTCATTTCAACAGACCACTACTGTCAAATTTTGAAAATATTCAGGGTTGGTTTTTTTAATGATTTGTTAAAAAAAAAAAAAAAAAGTTATGCGTGTTCACTCAGCACACACTGGTAAAGCCTGTTTCTAAGTAACTACACTGCTTCATAGCTATCACCAGTGTCTTATGAGAGGGAATATAAAATTTATCTCCTTTTCTGAGGAGGAATAGCTGAACTGCTACGGAAAAATCATAAAAAAAAAAAAAAAAAATCTTCTGTATGTAAGCATGCCAAGCTGATACCACACAATTCTATTAGAAACCAAGCTACTAATAACATTTGAATGTCAGATAGGTATCAATTTCAAATTCTCTTGTCACAATACTTCAATCAGGGAGACAGTAACATGCAAACGTATATTTCATTTATCATAAAACTTATTCAGTTATGTTCTGTGGGGTTTTACTTATTTTACTATATTATCCTTTATCTTATAATTTCCAAAACCGTGTTCTCTCCTGTGCAACAGAGTAATGAAGATATCTGCCTTCAGTGCCCATATTGCAGCACTGCACTAACATGGCAGAGCTCTCACAGTTCTTGCAAAGAGGAACAATACTTCAGATTAGTGCAGGGAAAAGCAATAATTAAGAATATATAGCTTACTACAGTGAGTAAAATTGTAATAAGAAAATATATTTCAGGCAAAAATCAATGGATTATATGGGCAAGGAGAAGATATAGATTTTAAAATCCATTCCTGTGACAGGTTTTTCCCACCTTGTGATAGTGATAAATATTATTCCTATTTCCTTTTATTCATTTCCATTTCCAAACACATTTTACATCTTTAAATTTAAAGATGTTGATATTTCCTGTCTTAAAACCTTGAAAACTTGTGCTGTAAGAGACATAAAGTAGTATTTACCCAGGATGATATTTTGAGAAGATAGAGGCATAGCTTTTGAGCTGATAGAGCAGCATGTCAAAGCACCAAGCTCAGGCTGGTGTACCACAAAGTCTCTTTCAGGAAATTACAAGCCCCTTCAGTCCCATTATTATCCTTTTGAATAGGTCTTTGCTACTACTGATGTATAGAAATGTATCGCCTCTCAGGATTCATCAATATAATGTTTCAAATGCTACTCTGTGTTGACAGTGGTCTCCAAGAACCATGTAGAGAGCATCGGAGTTTTAACTAAATATTCTGCCTGTCTAGACCATAAGCTACACAAAGAGAGCCCATTTTAGCTCAGACACAAAATGCGGTATCTATATTCATATTGTTGAGTTTCGAAGATTCACCCTGCTCTTAGTGAGAGCTAATCTTAATAAACGGATGGTTTACAGAAAAACAGCATTGTTCAGGGTTGATCTGTCCAGAAGAAGTCAGAGAAAGCTCAAGGTCGGCATTACAGAGTTACACAGTTTCTCTTTCTCCAAAGGACTTCCAAATTCACATCAAAGGGCTTCCTACAACAGCCTGGTGATGTTGCTACACAAACAAGAAGACAGTGACATTAAAATGTATAAATGTATATATATACACACACACATAGATATATATAAACATCTGCTACGTTTATTCCAATGCAATTTTTCCAACTGAAATCTCATGCATGTCTAAAGCTTTTTGAAATACAAAAGTACTCTTGTGACACTGCACAGAACTTTCAAATTTATTTTCCAGTCCACTGGAGAAAACATATGGAATGATGCATATCCACTTGGACTTGACAGTTTCATAACTGCATCATTTGTGAGGCATACAACCATTTATGAAATAAAATGCTATGCTCAGTGATTCCCAGCAGAAGGTAAAAAGCTCTCTGGAAAGCTGTCTTAGTTTCAGCTAGAACTGAATTGTTTTCCTCAATGTCTGATATGTGTAATATTTTGGTTCTAGGAGAAAAATAATATCCATAACACATCGATGTTTCTAGCAGTGCTGTACACAACCAAGGCCATTCACAACAAAAGGCTCAACGAGCTGGTAGGGAACAAAATTAGGACAACTGACTTAAACTGGCGAAAGGGATATTCCATAACATATGACACCAATTGCTTGTGCATCACTTGTTATATACATTCACATATACATATACATATATATATATACACACACACACACACACACACACACACACAGGTCATAATTATTATCCTTTTCCTTTTCTCTGTCTTAATAAATAGTTTTATCTCAACCCACATGTTCTATTTGGTTTTTCCCAATTCTCTCCCCCATCCCAATGGGAAGAGGGATAGTAAGCAAATGACTATGTGCTGCTGAGCCACCTGCTGCTTTAAACCACAACAGAAGTAAACAAAAAAATGCTTGCTTTACTGAAATGGTTACCATTCACTCAGAAATGCAAAGTAACAGAAAATCAATACACTGTTTTACATTGTCTTTGTCTTACTTCTTAAAACACACAATCATCCTGAACAAAAAAAGATGGTGATAGTTCTGCTTTTTGTTTTTCTTTTTAAACTTAGAAAACCAGATTTTTCTGATAAAAACTGCAGAAAAATCTTGCCATTTAACATGCTCTGGAGGATTTATCATCTCTGCAGTTTTATTAAGCCCCATTTACACTGAATCAATAGAATTAAAGAAAAATTATAACAAGGTTGTTAGGTGGTGAAGAGAAGACATTCAGATTTCCAAAATTTAGTGTCTTTGTATGTAACTACATTCGGGGATCTAATAGCTATCTAAAAGTAATGTTATAGTATACATGCTTAAAATCCAAAATAAAAACTATGCAATTGTCAATGCAGGCTTCACACATAAGTGCATCAAATGAGTAAACGTGGTAAAAGCAATAGTAGGAGCCAGATATTGTCCAAAATCCTTCTATACATATGGGAAATTTCAACAACAAAAAAAAACACCTTGTTTTTTCCTACACAGTGTATTCTAAAAGCATGATTTCTTCCTCCTTAAGGAAAATGGGTGCCCAAAGAAAGAATAGCTTTGTTTTAATGATCTAGTGTATCTAATGTATTTGTGCAAAGAAATTTCTATGGCATCACTGTATCCAAGCTGTAGGGATTGTCACAGTTAAACTACCCCTTCCCATCAAACCATGAAATGGTATTAATGAGATGCAGAGGGAGCTATATTAAGAATTCCTTCAGCAAAAAGGGCACATCAAGCTGGTTTATTGCTCTTGAAGGAAGAAAAAGACATATTTCTTCCTTTCTCCAATAGAATATACAAAGGTACCTCATGTATCAGAAGTGCTGCCTATACTTAATGACTAGGGTAGTATATTAACACATTGCAGCTCTACAGAATGACTGGAAGATGAAGGAGAACTTCAGATAAATAATCTACTTTGATATTTGTCATTGAAAAGGTCTTTTCCCCTTAGAACCTCTTTTCTTGATACTGTGCTAAAAAAAAACAAAAAACAAACAAACAAACAAAAAAACAGTCAAAATCTGGATGGCTACAAAATAACTGATCTCAAGTTTAAAACAAACAAAAAACTTTATAACAGAACAGTTATTCTTTAGCTGCATGCCTGATCTCAGTACCTGCTGAAATTATTTCACAGATAACTGCCATTCAACAGAAAGCAGGTAACATCTTAATTTATTCATTTTCTCTAAAAGGAGTGATTCAGCAAGACATTTGTTTTGTTATCCACTACGTTTCTTCCAGTGGATTTTCTTGTGAAGAAGGGCTGTTGCCTTTTCCTCCCAAGTGCTTTCATGGAAGTACTTGGAAGAAGGATTTAACTCTGAAGGTGGCTCTGCTCTGAACAAGTAGTTTGTACCATGTCATTTGCAAAATTCCCTTACAGCTTTTCTTACTCTAGATTCCTGCTAAGGTTTACAGACAATACCCACAGAATATATAACAGAAGTTATTCACTTGGAATTTTTCTAGAATCTGCTTCCACATTTTTAATCTTACCTGTGCATATATTTTCCTCCCTATATGCTGTTCTTATAATATTTGAACTATTAGAGCAGATATCATAGATCACAAAAATCATAGAATCATTTGAGTTGGAAGAGACCCTTAAAGGTCATCTTGTCCAACTTTCCTGCAAAGAACAGGAACACTTACAGCCAGATCAGGATGCTCAGAGCTCCATTCAGCCTGGCCTTCAAAGTTTCCAGGCAAGAGTCTTCCTGTCCCTGTGGTCTTCTGTGGGCAGCCTGTGCCAGTGCTTTACCATCCTTACAGTAGAAACATTTTTCCTTATTTGTATCCAATATAAATATGTCCTCATTTAGTTTGAAACCATTTCCCTTTGTCCTGTCACAACAGACACAGCTAAAGAGTCTGTCCCCTTTTTTCTCATCTATGAAAAGAATTCTCACTTTTAAAAGGATATGATCATTTATAGGACTCTTCTTTCTTCAACTGACAATAAAAGTTCCAGATATTTCAGGGAGACAGTATTCAAACACAAGAAGGCACGTTCCTACAATTCCATGACAATTTAGTCATATTTGGCTCACCCCTTTACAACAGCCTTCTGTTTATTATCCAGCATGATGTGAGACTAGATGAATAAAAAATAAATAGACAAATACATACATAGAAATACCATTTTGATAATACTGCTTTCACCATCTCTACCATGTACAATATAATCAGTGGCTATTCACATTCTCCTGATCATTTGAGTTTTGAGAGTAAAGACTCAATTTTTTGTTAGTAAGATTTGCATGAAATTAAATTATTGCTGCTACAATAATCTGAATGTAAAAGAAAATTTTTGTTTGATTTACAACTCAAAGTTTTCTTGATTTTTTTATCTAATTAGATCTAAACTTCTTAGTAGTTTCTACATCTAATACATGTAAATATATATTTCTATATACATCTATGTGTATGATGTGTAACATGAAAGAATATATGATGATGTAAGATTTTCACTTAAAAAAAAAATCAGCTATAAATATGTTACTGGGTAAAACAGTGTTGAGTAGAGTTTAGAGAGTCTGCATAGCAAGCCTAGAGATTTAAAGCCACTGTGGAGATAACAGTTTCTTCTTATTGCTTCTGCTCAGAGTCAAAAAGACAGATTCAGAAGCATAATAGCACTGTAGGATACTAGGCGAAAAATCTATAAGCTATGGCATTAAACAATCAGGTAAACATGAAGGAAGAACATTTAGAACCATTCCCCAGTGAAATAAATATATATATATATATATATATATATATATATATCAGGATATTGCCATACGATTCTCTGAGTTGTCTATATGCTCATTTGTCTCCTATAAAAAGGTGCCATATTTCCTGAAGCTGATGGCTAACAACATAAATAACGGATAACAAGCATGTTGGATAATTCCTGTCAAAAACTTTCCTTCTAGTAAGCAAAAACAACCTTAAATATGCCTTTTAAATTCTGTAAAATTATTTAAAAAAAAAAAAAAACTGTTTCCTGGACAAATGGAACACTACAATAATGCTATAGGATAAGCATTGCTTTAAAGGAATAATCTCAACATTCATGCAATTATAGGAATGAAGTTGTATCAATAAATGAGCAAGTTCAAATTATTGAGCAATTAAAGCAGCAGCAACATGCTCAGCTTCATAGAAGTAAGTGCTATAAACAAGTACAGTTATACAAATATGACGTTCAAGCCACAATTCTTAGTTGAGATGTAATTGCAGGTACAATGTTGCCATTAGATTTGCTTAATCATTCCTCCTTACTGCACAAAGTATCAAGATGATTAGTTATTCTTGTACTGAGCTTCTCGTTATCATAACAGCAGATGCAAACACCTGGAAATTTGGCTCTGTATAAATCCTGTAAAGCAGCTATAATTGCTGTGTGTTCATTCCAGGACACACAGGACAACCACCAAGTACATTACTGTCACATGTGAGCTGTTTTACACACAAGAATTACATAGAATTACAATCTCCAAATCCTGTGCTTCAGCTCTGACCTCCCTAACTTTTTTTATGGTAAATGTTGCAGTGTTTCCAGTATTCATCACAAGAAATGCAGGAGATGTGATCAATCGAAACGATAACTTATTTTACAAACATCCTCCTTTGGTCAAAAAGTGATGACCTACACGTATCTTCTCTTTCTGAAAAACAGCAGGACATTCTGACTCTAATCCTTCATTTCTGTTCGAAAACTGCTGTTCCAACAAAATAAATCACCAAGGAAAGGCACTTGGCTATTTAAAAGCATTAGATCTGTTTTTTCTTGAAGACTGATGTGAGGTCTTACGCGTTGCTATCCACAACTCACAAAACTGTGTGTACATTTCTCTGCAACTTCTTTATGACTTTGCAGCCTTTGAGTCACCTTGACTTTGTTTTACTTTTTCTTCATGTTTACCAGCATAAGCCACACAATTTTTTTTTTCTTTAAATGAGCTTAGATAATTGACCTGAATGAATAATAGCACTGAACTCTTTTACTGTATAAAGATTCCAACCACATAATCCAAATATTTGCAAGCTAGAATGAGTCAAAGTTAATTTCTCATGGATACCTCTATAAAAGGGCAGTTTACAAGAAGGATTTAAATGCTAAAAAGTTCCTACCTTGCCATTTGTGTTTGAAATAAACTTTGGATGGGGAAAAATACTCTTTAGCTGCATGCCTTTCCTTAAAGGAAAGGTAATCACATAACACAGCTGAATTCACACAGATGAGTAGCATTTAAAAGTCACATTGATATTTGAGAAAAATGACAGGTTTTAGATATCTGGAAATGTTTGTAATGTGCTGAAATTCCAAAGACAAGCATACGTTTGACTCATCTCATGACTGCTCAAATAGGTCACTTTCCTTTTTTGTGTTTCATCAAAATTGGATCCATTCCCAACAGAGCTTCACATAAAATTTTATCAGAATAACTGACTGACTGCAGTGAATCTCCTCACATGTACATTTTGGAACTGATTTAACATACTCCTTGCTTCCTCTGCACTGCAACAATCTGCATCTGTTGCTGTAATATTCACTAGCAGTAGGTGAATGAGGTGCAGCTGAAGCATCTGTGCCATTTGTGAAGGAAAAATGCATAGCAACTTCCTCAAGAAGAGAAGATAGCAAGAAAGAGATAAGTAATATTTTTGAAGCACCAAAAAATATTTTGAAAAGCAGAAACTCTTGAGAAAAAGAAGAATGAGAACTTGATAATCAAAGGCCTTGCAGAACACCTGTGGGAAAAAGCAACAACTCCATTCACTGAAGAAATAATTTTTCTTCAGTGTTTTTTTCATGCTTGGTTAAAAAAAAAAAAAAAAAAAAGCTAGCAAATTTATCCACAGAACAGTTCCACTGAAACTTTCAGGAATGGTAAGGAGCCATTAAAAGTATACGGCACCACAAGGTAAGACAGCAAGACAATTTTAATTAGTAAATTATTGCTACAGTTTTACAGCAATTACCAGAAATGAAAGATTTGGAAGACAGATTTACAAGTGTGGAACCACCAGATCTCTCTGAATCTGGCAGGAAGTCTGGCATACAAGTGACCCTCTTCGCCTTGCTCTGGCAGTAAGGCACAACTGTTCTGTCACTATCATACATGAAAGATCTAACCAGATGTATGTAGTGCTTAAACGAGGAAGGAAAAACATAGTCAAATAGAGAAATAATATAGAGTTCATAAAGATAACTCATAAATTCATGAATCTTCATGTTGTGAATAATATCGATGTTTATATTTTCAAACACAAAACTTTAACATTCTTATCAACATTTTTTTTCGTTCAAATAGCCTCAAAGAATGCACTTGTTTCACAAGAACTTCTTATTCAGTCTGCTTTAATATGCTCCACTGTCACATTTTTGAAAGATACTGTGAGTTTTTAATACAGCTAAATATCATTAATCTGCATCACAATATTTGTGTAATAGTAAGTTTCCATTAGAGTGTAGTAAAAAAAAGTTATATAATCCATTAAGTCATGTCTGTACTACAAAAAATTAAAAATCAATTATAAACAAATAAGTTCTCAAGTTAAATATCAGTAATATTCACTCTTTATTCAAAACAATATCTTTAAATTCTTTTTAAAGATTAAAAAAAAAGATCCATTTTGAACTTAGGACAGAATAAACAAATGTAAACCATTCTGTTTTTAATCAGACTACTTTTAATCAGTTCTTCCACCTTTGTCAAGAAAGACCGCTGAAAAATCATAGGAAATATGAAGTATGGCAGCAGACGCTAGAAAACACAAGTCCACACAAGCAATAGCTTGCTCACCAAAGTCATAAAACTAAGAAAAAAATGTATCAGTGACTCTTCAGTTCCAGTATATATATTTCAATAGAAGGTCCTGATGATTTTAAAGATGATGATGCACCAACTGTTTGCTTTCTTGATTCCTGAGAGAAGAAATTGCTTTTGAAATACAATCATATGCAGCTTCTTGCAGCACAGTGCAGAGCAGTGTAAAACCACCCTGCCCAAACTATACGTTATGCTTGCATTCACTAGGCCTACCATTTCTTATGCCGTTTTTCTCCCAGCAGAAAAATATCTTCACTGATAACTGAAAACAAACACATACAACTTGTAGCATGCTTCTATATAAATGAAATCTGAATAGCCATGCATTTGTCTTTCTTTTTTTCTTCATTTACCATGCAAAATATTTAGTAAGTAAATCTCCACATGTTTTCTTTCCCTTTGAAAGAGTTACTCCTTGCTTTCTGGTAACATCTGAAAGAACTTTTACCTCTGTTTTCTATCACAGAACTATTAGAGCACATACACTCACTCAGCATTTCATTTCTTCATTTCTATCCTTGGGATTTTTTTGTTTCCAAGTTTAGTTTTAAGTTCACAAAGCCCAAGACAAGACAGCTTCAGTAGAAATGTCCATAAGTCTTTTAAAGATTCCTCAAAGACCTCTCACACTAATTATCTTCCCTCTCCCTGGTGAATTAATCTGCTGGTTCAGAGAACTAGGTCATAGAATCATAGAAGTACTGAGGTTGGAAAAGACCTTAAATATCATCAAGTCCAACCACAACCTAACCATACTACCCTAACTGACAACCCTCCTCTAAATCATATACCTGAGCACCACATCCAAATGGTTTTTAAACACATTCAGGAATGGTAACTCAGCCACCTCCCTGAGGAGTCTAATTCCAGTGCTTAACGGCCCTTTAAGTAAAGAGCTTTTCCTGATATCCAACCTAAACCTCCCCTGGTGCAACTTGAGGCCACTTCCCCTTGTCCTGTCACCAGTGAGAAGACCAACCCTGCTCTTGCTATAAGCACCTTAAGGAATAACCTAGTCTGAGCCACAAACATACATTTAATGAATCTATTCACTGAGAAATGAAAACAATGGACAAAGCTCCTCTGCTCATTTTTTCTTTTTTTAAAAAAACAGTTCAACATCATTTTGCAGGAATATTTTGAACTATACATAATAGCTCCCAAGACGCAGTCTGCTCCTGCTCTGAAATGTAACAAATGTTGACAAATAAGTGCGTTAATTAGAATGGATTTAAAATTAACATCCAAAACACGTGAACTTCTATATGATAAGCACCGTATTTGCTCTAGAGACCATCCTATTTGAATCTTTGGTCAATAAAGCATGACAGTCACTTACACATTCTACACATACGTGGTGAGGTGGAAATTTTGAGCATACATCCATCTCACAATAAAGTCAGTAGAGAAGCAGACAAACTCAATTTCAATATAGTTTAAAACCAGAGAGAGTATTGCTGTTCTTAAAGCATTTACTCCTTTTTTACTAAATTGTATTCTATAAGATGACCCACCTGTCCCAAATGACATGTCCTCACCAACAGCTCTTTAGAACACTCACCTTTTTCCTTTTTTAAGAAGATAGGGAACCTGATCATCTCAGCCATATAAGGGCTATTAACTTTACCTTTGCAAAGCAAGAGGTTATTTAAGAAACTGCATGTCACATTAACTTGGAAAAACCCACTTTCCAAGTTAATTTCAGATCAGCAATTTCAATTTATAGTTAATTATACTTAAACATTTGTTTTTAATCCATTAGTAATGTTTACTGACTCTCTAAAGAACCACAAAAAAAAAAGCTTTCACAAAATCAGTGAGGATTCTTTATCACTTTCAAAGAACACAAAAAGCACTATTTTTTACATAATTTTCACCTTATCACTATTCAGAGACAAGGAAAAGGGCCACATCTGGCATGGAAAATACAACAGAAGACTGATGTAAGGAAACCTGTCAATTTGATGCTGTTCATTTAAGCTTCGTTGTATCCTCTACGCCTTACTGACAGATGATGATGGTCTGTCACCTCGAGACAAGTTGAAAGGGAACAAATTATATTCTTCCTACAAAGCTTCATAAAATTGAAGCGTGGAAGACAATACAATAGCAGTGGGTAAGATACCCACAGGTAGGTGGGTATCTTAGCCCTGCAAATTAGGATATGCACTATTATTTTACTTGGGTTCTGCTACAAAAGATAAGATATCCTGTGCTGTGTATCACCCCAATTCCAGTGAATTCTACAACATCAGAACAGATTGTAAATACCAAGTTATTATTACTTGCACCAACTGGAATTATATTTGATTAGACCTAGTTTTAATTGCTTTCCCTGCCATAGTTTCTCTTTGGGGACACATCCCAGTTGCTATAGGATTATTCCAAAGTACTCCTGCATATCAAGGCTTTTGCCAGGCTTTTTCTTTCATTTGCAGCTTCCGTCTATGCTGTCAAAGTCTAAAAACTTCAATTACCAGAGTTCTCAGATGCAGCAATCCCTTTTTGTTCACCAAATACCTCAGTAATAACTATGACATACACCATACCTAGCCTGTAGCAAACCTGTTTTATTGTAAGCACAATCAAAAACCTGCACAGGGGCAAATAATCCCACTGCTTTCAGGACACTGTACCATATGTTGTACACAGGCCATGTATGTTATCCTCAATAAGTGTTTACATAGTTGCATATTTTGTTTTTTTGCTTCCTGAATGGAAGTAAAAATACTTGCATCTTTCATAAAAATTTCTTTCCTGTCATGAGATGTATACAAAAACTAAAGAAAAAAAGCCACTTTTACTGCTGTTCTTCCCAATATGCTGCAGTAAATACCAAACGAGCTGTTCAACTTTCATATAGCTTTAGAATTAATAAAATAATGAAATATACATAATGACTTATCAAAAGCAACAGGAATTCCCCACAAATTTTTCCAGTATAAAATAGGGCTACATAGCAGATATGGATTCCAAATTATTGCACAACGCAGTGATACACTTGAAGATCAGATATTTTCTCCTTTCCACTTTCACTGACTTAAATTTTTTCTTTGACTTTGCATCCTCTGTTAGGTGAAAGAAGCAATACTTCTCTTACTTTTTGAAGAAATAATAATTAACACTTCAGATGAGTCAGTCCAAAGGCTGCAGGAGTGCACAATATTCCTATAACAGTCACAAGGCAGGATCCAAGGTTCAAGAGTTGATCACTGGATTAGCAATCATTTTTAATCTGTAAACCTTGGGTTAAAAAAAACAACAACAATCTCCCATCCCACAACACAGGCACTCTTTGCAACCCACTTAATTCAGTAACTGTTAGCTAATAGAGCTCATCACCTTCTTCATGTTGTTCATGTTAGGATATAACCACAAACTTCTCTGAGTTATTTTCAGTTTTGTTGTATGTTAGCTTGTGCCTCTTTTAGTTGTGAAAGTAGGGAAGTAAGATCTTTGCCTTTGCAAAAATAATTAGAAAATGTAATTTACTCCTAAATCCAAGAAATCATTTGTGGAGTTAGATATAAATACAATATTTTTTCAGGTACAGACAGCTAGACAGTGAAATTCTAAGTAACATTTCTATACTTCTCCAAACTATTTTGCTGACAACAAAGAAAGACATATTTTCTTTGTTCTGTTAATCTTATGTTCACTTGAGGGGCTGGGGTGTCTTTTTATTTGTTTCTAGTGTGGTGATTGCTTTCATTGAGAAGAACTAGTTGTAAGGATGAATTCATCCTAAAGCTTTACAATTACTTGATTTAAAAAATAACTCAACTCAACTTGTAAAGCTCAGTCGCCTAGACTACACAACCATCAGTTCCTCAGGAGAATATTTTCTACTTGATATTTACATCCCTAACTCCTATGAACTTTAATAAGAACTATGAAGGTATTTGATTCAGAGGACCCAGGGTTCCAAAGTCCTTCACTGCCACAGCCCTGCCTTGTCAGAGCACTCTATTAGCTACTGCAGATCAGCCCCACTAACAAGGAAATTGAGGAAACCAGGATGGCTGCAGGCAAAGCCTCCAGATCCAACTACTCTTTTCACGGTTGTCCCTCTGTAGCCAAATTCAGGTATGCCATCAATGCATAAAATATAGTTTTAGCTTACAGACTTTCAAAAGACATCACTGAAATCACTTGGACTGGAAAATAAGTAGGCAAAATCACCACAGCATGCTACAGCTTAGTTGTCAGCTCACAAGCTGTGATAAAATTTATTGTTTGGGTATGTTTCTGATAGAAATACTGTCACTAATGCTGTTTCATTTAACAGCATCAAGGGTAATTTGATAGTCATGACTATACTATATATGTCAGTTCTGAGATAATACACAGTTTCCAGAAGAATTTTACTGCAAGAACTTACTGCAAAGAAGACCATTTTAGAGGATTGCTGTCATTTAGAAACAGTAAAAAAAGAAAAAAAGAAAAAAAAAAAACAACAGGAAAATATCTGCTATGTTTGACTGAGACCAAAAAGAGGCAATGAAATAATTGTTGAAGAAGTGACTGGATAAACTGGAGAAATAATGCAAACATGTCTGAGAAACAGCCTTACAGGCACACAGCTAACAACTTTGGGAAAGTCAAGGTACTCTTACAACAGATAATGGACTGCTTCTTTCCAGCCAAGAAGGGATTTTCCTGCTGAAGGGCAGATTAGGCTTGGAAAAAGAAGCCTGACTGTTCACTACTCATACATACAGGCAAGTCATCCCCGTGGTCGACACGTTTTTTGAGAAGATGCTTCCATATTCTTCAACCACAGATGTAGCTTGAATGTACTTCAAAAGCAATTGTTCCGTTTGAGTCCCAGCTACTAATACCAACACTTTGCTTACGTAAGATATATTTCAAGAAGCCATACTATACACTGAAAGATTTTCAGGGAAAAGCAATCATTCTTCCAGTTTATAGAATTTACCTATGAATCATTCTTCAATATTCATGAAAGACCATAAGGTTTTAAAGAT
>NW_024884253.1:65123648-65271154 GCF_019232065.1 Centrocercus urophasianus
TGCTGGTGACTATGTTAAAAAATAGTGTTTTGTAGCTGATAATTTGCTCCATAAAATAGTGTTATTGCATTCTTTGCATTTGTTGTAGCTTCCATGGAAATAAATAGGAGTCATTACTTTCAGAGCATCCTTTGTAAGTGTCCCATTGAAGAGCAAAACATAAAGAAATAAAAAATACTGCCTTAATATCTTACCTGAGTATTTTCACTTCTGCTTTTTCCTTTTCACAAGTCAAATTTAGAGGAAGTATGTATAGCATTAACTGCTAATTTAAACAGTAGCAGGAAAAGTGCATATCACATACAAACTACTGCAAAAAAAGTCTGCTATATCTTGATATATAGCCTACATGGGATTTTGTCCTGCAGAGCAAATAATGCTAATTAAATTGAGAATTTAATCACACTACATTTACTTCTCAAGAGAAAGGGGTATAGCACAAGCGAAAGTAATTTCCATCTTTTTCAGTGATGGCTCTGAGACACGTTGGTGATGCTCATTACAACTAACAAGAAACTTTTCATAGCAGAGAACTTCAATTTTTGCCTGCCTTCCCCGAAATTCCTCCCTTCAACAGGCATGCTAAGATCATTCAGTGATGCATCTATCACATTTAACGATATTCTACCTGGCATTCAAAGTTTCTTTCAAGCTGGATTAGCTTTCTTTGAGGAATACAGATGCATCTAAAGAACAATATATCTGTTCTCCACAAGAGATAAATTAATGTGAAATCAAATACCATTGTTGTTAAGCTGTCACATTTACTAGCATCCTCGTTTCATACTTACAGGATCTGACTGGAAGAATAATCTGAATATAATGTAGCACAGAGAGTATTTCATATCTTGTTTCTGCAGAATACTAACACAATCCAGCCACAAAGAAGCAGGTACAGATAGATTCACACTCTGTGGTTCTTGCAATTTCCAAAGGCTTCCAGTGAAAAGAGACATTCCACTGGGAAATGTCTCTATGAGGACAGTATCCTATAAATTTCAATACAAACTGTCAGGGAGCAACCTTATTATTGCTTGAAAGTGCTTTGTTCATTCTAGCTAGAAGTCTCCAAGTGAAGAAATAGAAACAGAGATTAATTGCCTCATCCGCTCAGGGGATAATTCCCTTTTGGGTAGTGCTATAAAGCTTAGAAAGCTTATTGATGGTGTCCGTGCTTTCCTGAGGAAACATTGCTACTTTCTTTGCAATTGACTTAATCAGCTGAACGGGGTAATTTCAGACTGGCACTTTGCTACCTGAAAGAGTTACATACAGAAGAATTCTGTCTGCATCAGGAATGAAATTTAGCTATTAATCTACACATGACTCTGTAGTCACAGTCTTTTATCAACGACTTACACAAACTTAGAAGAAGTTTCTAGGCTGTAGTCAAAGGATGCTTTTCTTTTCACTCCAGATAGGGTTCAGAGGGAGGAATAGTTACCATGGCCTCTGTATAACTCCATAGTTTTTATCCTGTTAACTCTGAAAAATAAATGCAAGACTGTATATGGATCTACAGCACAGTTGAACTATCTAACATATTTTTATTTTTAATAAAAATATTGAATATTTTTATAAATATATAATAAAAAAGAATATGTATAATAAAAAAAGAAATAAAAATATTGAATATTGAAAGATGTAAAAATATGTACAAATGTAGTTCACCTCATAACCAAAATAACACATTTCTTTCTCAGTCTGTGGTTCTGGTCATCTAAGAGCACTCAAAATCTTAAGCCCACTGCCATAATTAAGTCAGAACTAAAAGTCGTTTTACCTGCTCAAAACTAAATGAAATAAACCTGAGATTTCTTTCTAACTCCTTGTTCTTCAGCAAATATATTTTAATTACTGTAAACCAATTTCATTGTGCAATATAATAGGTTACTGGAAATTCACATTATAGTGAACTAAAAAACAATATATCTGTTCTCCACAAGAGATCATAGAATCATAGAATCATAGAATCACCAAGGTTGGAAAAGACCTAAAAGATCATCCAGTCCAACCATTCACCTATTCCCAATAGCTCCCACTAAACCATGTCCCTCAACACAACATCCAGCCTTTCCTTGAACACCCTCAGGGTCGGTGACTCCACCACCTCCCTGGGCAGTCCATTCCAGTGCCTGACCACCCTTTCTGAAAAGTAATACTTCCTCATGTCCAGATAAATTAATGTGAAATCAAATACCATTGTTGTTAAGCTGTCACATTTACTAGCATTCTTGTTTCATACTTACAGGGCCTGACTTGAAGAATAATCTGAATCTCTGTAGCACAGAGAGTATTTCATATCTTGTTCCTGCAGAGTACTAACACAACTTAATCACTGAGAGCTGCAGGGCAAGTGATTAGTCCAGGTATAAAAAAAATTACATTACATATTTCTTCAGAAACTCCTCTTCATTTTTGATACTGTCAAATTGCTTATCATCCCAGGAAATCTTGAGCAGATTTTCCTGCTTATCTGCATTGCAAAGAACAGTTTCTGAAAGACCATTACCCGCAAGTAGTAAGCCAAATTTATTCATGGTTCAGGCTGCTTCTTTAGTCTGTGAGTAATGTCATGGCATGATAATCTCCACAGTTGCACTATACTAGCTGCATGGAAAACTGACTGTTAAGTAAAAGGGTAACCCAAAATGTTAGCGAGTTAACAAAACTAGGCAATTCATATACC
Organism: Centrocercus urophasianus; assembly: GCF_019232065.1. Classification (NCBI taxonomy): domain Eukaryota; kingdom Metazoa; phylum Chordata; class Aves; order Galliformes; family Phasianidae; genus Centrocercus; species Centrocercus urophasianus. The sequence continues at coordinate 65,126,338 of NW_024884253.1, forward strand.
TCTTTAACCATGGGAAATATCTGAAGATTACAATTTGTTATTTAGGTTTATTTTTGGAGCTGCACAGTGTCAGAGTGCAAAAATGTTCTGCTCTAGAGTTTATAATTTACTTTTGTAATGGATTGTAAGCACTCAGACTTCATAATCAGGAATAAGATTGACTGCTGCTTTCTAAGCTGCTGCTGTTCAATTGATGAAACATATCAACAAAATCAGCATACATCAGGAGGTCTTATGCTATAGCTTAGTTCCCCTTGCTAGTTTCTCCTTCATACACCATTGAACATGTTATAATGATAGAACAGTGAATAGTTAATAGCATTATATAAAAAGCAACAGCAAGGGAAAGCCTTGAACTTTCACCCTTTACTAAATTCATTACAAGTTTCTGAAGTGGATTAAAATAGCACAGAAGGCACCTTTGATCCACTTTCAGTCACAGAAATGACCTTTGAATTTTATTGTGTTTACAATAATCTTCTATGCAGATGGTTGTGAACTTTAGCTAAATTAGTTTGACCTATTGCAAATAAAGAAAAATGATTTGCATTTAATGTTTCTTCATGGGAACTAAGGGCAAAGTGAAGCCATGGAGCAGTACACTTAGAAAATGCTTGAACATTTTCTCTTATTCTACGACAGGAATATGCAAAATCCAACAGAGAAGAAGAAAATGGGAGCTGAAGTGTGTCTGTCCTATACATCAGAACCTAGACAATGAAAATACTACAGCAGGCTCCCTGCAGATCATATCTACAAATAGAAACTCCAGCTGCAAGAATATACTGAAGTCAGTTACACCACTAGTTCTTTTTCCTCATGCAAACCTTCATCTTATATATCTACCCAGGGTGCTCTTGAAATTATTTTTTATCTTAAAACACAGTAAGGTCCTTTCTTTGCAAAGGTGACAGGAATGGTACAGAGTTACAGGCATATAGTGTAAATCACTTCTGGAAATACAGTCAATGCCTCTAAAACAGCAGTTTTGGAAGCCCTTTTCATGCTTGTAATACACTGACACTGTTCCACTAATCAATGCAAACTAGGACACAAAAATAATTTGCACTCCTTTCTCTTGAACACCATTCCCTACATCCACACACAGGCTATCATCCAAAGACATATGTTGACAGAACTAGATGTACTAATGAGGAGAAGGATTACTCTCTAACCATGCTGCTCCTACATCTTTCCCTGAAGGATCTTTTGGCAGAGACATGCTACTATGTTAGACAGAGCTTTGGTTTCCTGAACTACAACATGCTTATTCCAGCCCCCATCACATCCTTTGTAGTACTTTGCCTGTCATCACATAATCCTCAGAGGTGGAAGTCCCTGTCTGGATGCAGACAAATCTCCTTCCTTCTGCAGCACAGCTGTCACTGTCATCACAATGTACCATCCTAATGAGGCCCAGGGTTTCTCTGTAAGTCAAATCACTTTTCAAGCTTCATTATAAACGTACACATATACACATATATGCAGACTGGTTTAATGATTACAGATGCAAATGAATAAATCTTTATTGACGATCAAATTGCTCTGTATAAATTGTCAAATAACCTCTGAGACCAAACGTTTTTGAGATATTCGTACAAGAGAGATATTTTTCAAGGCAGTCATCCCAAACTGTGCATTTACTGACCAATGAGTCCAGTTCAAAAAAAGACAGGGATCTCCTAGAGCAAGGCCAGCAGAGGGCCACAAAGATGGTTGAGGGCCCGAAGCACCCCCTATAAGAGGAAAGGCTGAGACCACAACTGGGCAGCCAGGAAAAAAGAAGACTGAAAGGGGATCTCTTTGCTGTGTACAAATATCTTAAGTTCAGGAGTGAAGCCAATGGGAGTGAATTCTTTTCAGTGGAGTGCAGCAATAGAACAAGGGACAACAGGCAGAAACTAGAACACAAGAAGTTCCATGCTAAAGCAAGGAAAAATACCTTCAGAATGACAGAGAATAGGAACAGGCTGCCGAGAGAGATCATAAAGATTTTTTTTCTGGAGATATTCAAGACCCATCTGGACACCTGCTGGTGTGATCTGCTCTTGAGAATTTGCTTTAGAAGGCGGTCATTCCCAGTGGTCTCCAGAAATCCCTTCCAACCCATACAATTATGAAATTATGTATTCGGAAGAGCATTTGCTCCTCTGTAAATAGATTTACAAATTCCTGTTGCAGACATCCACTTACAGTTAACAGAGCTTTTATGCAGTTAGCTGTGACTAAATGTGACCACTTTTACTAAGCGATTCACAGAATCACAGAATCACAGAATGGCCAGGGTTGGAAGGGACATCAAAGATCATGAACTCCAACCCCCCTGCCACATCCAGGGCCAGCATCTCCACATTCAATACTAGACCAGATTCATTGATTCATAGACTAGATTCATTTGATTACTATCCAAAAAAAGAACAATGATAATCTGTAATCCTCTTCCATTCTCTGCTTAAACAAACATGTGAACCAGCTGATTATAAATCCAAGTGTTTCATTAAATACACAACATAAATAGCAATTAGCATACCATCATAATTAAAATACATACCTCAACTGTTAAAAACCTTTTGGAAATAATGAACACAGCTGTCAGATTAAATCTTCTGAAATATTTTCTAAGTGAAAACAGTTTGAACGCTTTGTTCCACATTATAAAGTTTTCTGAAAGCAGGAGTGAGGAAGTGTATCATTGGTACTATATTGCTACTATACCTTAAGTGATTTGTGGAAGCACTAAATGCTAAATGCTATTGTCTTTACGATGCACATTCCTCAATATCAGGTGTTTTAGATCTGTTCTGAAAAGTCTGAACTTCTTTTATATGTGCAGGTTGCTGCCCTCTGCTATTCACAGAATCTGTAAACATTCCCAAAGTGAGGGAACAAACAACTCTTTTCATATCAAAAGATGCAGGAAGAATGTACGCAAGACAATGTTTTATTCTGTGCTCAGCATGGTATTGCTTCTAGGTGTACAAAGAAAAAATTATTGGCTCAGGTTTAATTAACGGGCATTATAGGGCTAATGCTAAGGAAGACAGGCATTTGAAACGTAACCTCACTTAAATAATTTTAAAAAAATGCATAGGGCAGTAAAACAAGTTCAGTCAGAAATATATTTATGTCACAAGATTTAAAAAAAAAAAAAAGTAATAACATTTTATTACTATTTTCCTGTTCCTGTGCCATAATTATTGGCTATCAAGAGTGCAGTTCCTCAGTTACCCTCTTACACTGTGTCTGAGATTGATGGAGATAACTTCTTAAAAGCTGTCCATATGGCACTGTGTTTTGGATATGTGACTAAAATAGTGTTAACAATGTATTGCTGTTTGGGTCATTGCTGAGCAGTGCTTTTACAGTGTCAAGGTTTTTCTCTTTTTCTCATTCTACCTCCCTTCCTACCCCCTAGCAAGGAGATAGCCAGCCTGAGCTGGACAAAGTATTCCATATCAGATAACATCACCCTAAGCATTAAAAACAGGGGCTTCTAGAGTAGCCTCTGCTTGTAGACCGGTTGGTTATTAGTCTGCTTGTGGGAGATGAAGAGCTATTGCCTTTGCATCACTTCTTTTCCTTTCATTTATTCAACTATCATTTGTCTTGACAGTGAATTCCATTGCTTTTTCTATTATCAGTCTCTCTTGCTGTCCCACTGGGGTGACAAATGAGCAAGTGGTAGGGTGGCTGTTTAGCTGGTGACCAGGGGCAACCTATCACAACTCATTTTTTAGGAGAATGAAAACTGGAGTGTAGTGTGAGTAACAGAAGAAGTTGGAAGAGGAAAGAAGAAAAGAATGAAAGGATTTTTACAAAAATTACAGAAGCATTAAGCAGTAAGAAGTTATAACATAAAATAATAAAAAAAAGATTAATGTTAAAGGCATCACCTTTATTCAGTGAAGCCTGACATTCTTCAAACATTCTTCTCAAGCCTCTTAGTTTTACCTTTGATTTACCTTACTTATTAAAAAGCAAGTCTGTCTTCCTTCTTTACTTCCTGAACACAAGAGAAGAGGGAGCAATACACACAATTAAACTGCTTACCTCATGGTATTCTCGCACATTAAAAATAAAAAATCAGCAGCAGTGTTTGGATTCCACCAGTCTTTAAAAAAAAAAAACCAACTATCCAGCAATACACTAATCTGTATTTTTTAAAAGGAGAAACACTATTAAGATACAGCAATTAACACCATGAAATTAAAGTTTTGCATTTGCAGTTCAGCACTCGATTCCAGATTGAACAGGCAAAAACTGCACCTGTCACGAGTACTTTTATGCCTACAAAATGAATGGGGAATGGCTATTCAAATGTTTTGATTATACAGGTAAAAATGAGGTATTTCAAAATTGACAAAGAGAAGGATGCCTGCATTTATGGTTAAAAGGTGTTCCAAAGACAAAAAGCAAATTTGAAAGGAAAAACTAAGGAAAATGTAGAAGCCATTGCCTGAAAATATTGTGGACTCAGGAGCACTCACAGTGAGCCCACATTTGAAACAGTCAACTACCAGACATGTATCAAGCACATTTAGCTCTTCTGAGGCTCATAAATTACTAGCTTTTACTTATTACAATGTGTGAGAGAGAGAGGGAGAACAAAGTATAGTCTACTCCAAGTTTAAAACTAGACAGTGGAAAGTAGTACAACTCTTCAGTAAGTAGAAGAACAAAGGTCATTTTTTCTAAGGATTCTAGAAAATGTATGCTGAAAAATATTTTTTCCCATATAATGGCTTCTTTTTATCCTGAATAAATCAAACACTTTAATGGGGAAGAAGGATGTCTTTTTCTCTCAACCACACAGACTGAATATGCAGTAAAAAAACTGCACTATGTATGCAGAAAAAGTAACTGAAGTCTTAAAGATAAATGGGCTAGATTCTCTGAAGATAACATGGACAGCTGCACCATTTTTGAATTTCATAATGAGCTAATATGAAGAAGAAAGCTATATTTATACCACTATTTGTAAAATAAAGCTACTTGTTACAAGTTCTTCTAATGCACTATGACATTTACTACAAAAAAATGGCTAATGATAAGAGTTTTCAAAGATATAAAAACTTTTATTGTTTTATGCTGAATGGAGATATCTATAAATACATCCTGATTAATAGTTATAAAAATAAAGCATTATTTTTGCTAAAGCTTATGGGATGCTACGTGAAATAGCTCCATTTGCATTCTGTTTTAAAACACAACTCTACATATGCTTTCATTGCAACTATAGCAAAGAACATGAGACTTAAAGCAGTCAGTAATGTACTGCTATTCACAAAAGGCTTAACTCAATAGTCACCTTTCAAGGCCTTATTTTAAGCCACTTATGACTTAATCAAGCACAGCTATTTGGACTTTTTTCACTTCAGTTTCCACAGATGAGATTTTTACAATAAACTACATTTATTGTAGTTTATTGTTTATTACATTTAAATTGACAAAAAAAAAAAAAGAAGCTCAAAAAAAAAGCCAAAGTATTTTCAATAGGGTCTTAAGATAACAAGGGCTTGCCTTCACAGTGGAAAGCTGGTTTTACGCATCCTATGGAAAACACTCCTCCTCTCTGGGCAAGTTATACATCCTAGACTTCAGTTTACAAAGATTTTGTGGACATGTGTCAACTTTACAGCTGTATTTATTCTAAGACTTTGTATTACACCAGAGAACTTCAGAAGCTGTAACATCGCATGACAATTGCACCTGAATCATATCAGCAAAAAAAAATTAACACACATACTTTAGGTTTGGGCTCCTTGTATCCTCAGTTCCTCTCCATTCCCCAGATAAGAAATGACAAGCAGAGAGATGGTCTGCCCTGAAAATCAGTACAAGCAAAACTGCCTTCTGCATGATGTCAAGACGTGAAGATGCAGCAGCTCATAATATGAACTTACAAGCAGGGAAGGATAGGAAGGAATAGAAGGTTGAGAGACACCTAGCAGATCAATGTCATAAGGGACTTTAAGAGCACAATAGGGCAGATGAGAGAAGGAAGGAAAAGCAAAAAAAGAAAATCAAACAAAATTTTATTTGCAGCTAACTATATGTTAGTTTATGGCTAGGCTAAGCCTAGCTCCATGTGCTTAATGGCTCTAGAAGTACGCTGCTGACCAAGTTTTCACTACACAGATCTGACTACAACTGCTCCACAAGAGCAAGCAGAGCTCCGCTTAACTCCAGAACAGGGGGGACCATAACTGCACCACTGCTCTACTTCCACTTGTCACTCTGTCACTTACCTGGCTGCCCAGCTGTATCAGTCACTCAGCTGTAGTCAAACAAGGCTCACAGAGGTGTGGTGAGCCATTCAGCTAATGTAATGGCAGATAAAAATGAAGCAAAGCTCCACTGTTATCAAAATTCAAATAAATTAAAGGAACACAACCAAACCCTACAGATCTCAATACAGCACCAAAAAAATATGTTGCCACAGACCAGAGAATGAAAAAAAAAACGAACAAGCTAAGCTAAGGATACATATTGTTTCCTTTGAAAAAAAAAAGAGGATTGCTACAATCCCCATGAAGACTACAATTTCACAGCAGTGTTTGCAATCCCTCTGGGTATTTGATGAGTAGGAACTGTTTTAGCCATCATGCAATTTGTTCCAATAAGTCCACTGGTGTTTTACTCTACACCTTCCAAAAGATTACAGAAAAGAAAAATACATGTCATAACAGCATTATGCACACAAGTTAGGGAAGTAGCATGACTACCAAAATAGCTCAGCTATTCTGAAATATATTTAGCTCTGCCAGTAGTTTTGCTTTCCCAGTCACAGGATTCCGCATCCACACAAGGACTTTCAATATCATTTCTCATTCCTCTTACCTTTTATCCATCATTCTCATGCAGCTGTGATGACACATGACACTGTGTTATCCCGAACAATATTTCAGATTAATAAGATACACATATTTGCAAGTATGTTAAGTGGTCCAATTATTAGCTTCTAGCTTCAAAGAAGGTTGACAAAGCTGATGAGGGGTCTGGAGCACAGGCCTTATGAGGAGTGGTTGAAGGAGCTCAGATTGTTCAGTCTGGAGAAGAGGAGGCTCAGGGGAAACTTATTGTTCTGTATAACTCCTCTGAAGGGAAGTCGTAGTGAGCTGGGGGTCAGCCTCTTCTCTTGTGCAACTAGTGACAGAAGTAGAGGGAATGGCTTCAAGCTGTACCAGGAGAGATTTAGGCTGGACACTGGGAAATACCACTTTTCTGAGAGCGTAATCAAGCACTAGAATGGGCTGCCCAGGAAGGTGGTGGAGTCACCAACCCTGGAGGCGTTTGAGGAACATTTGGATTTTGTGTTGAGGGACATGGTTTAGTGAGTACTGTTGGTGATAGGTGGATGTTTGGACTGGATGATCTTGAAGGTCTTTTCCAACCTTGGTGATTCTGTGATTCTATTGATGTGACTTAGACTTCAGAGTACAATTTATTTTCATCCTTGCAGACCAGCTAGAAGTATAAAGCTTGCAAACAGAGAAGCCATGAAAGCATTAGAGAAAGTAGGAACAAGAAATACTGAATTCACCAAAATAGCAGTTCTAGTTAAAAATAGGGGAATCTCAAAAAGGAAGTTTTATTTTGACGTCCTATTTCAGAAATTGCCTCAATATTCTTCCCTAGGTCTCAGCAATTAGTATTTCAGACAAAAACATTTTTCACTTCCTATTAATGTTTCCCCCCTAACTCATGAAATCTCAAGTCAGCATATTCAGCTGGCTAGTCCTCTTTTATTGTTGTTGTTGTCTTTTTCTTTTGTCCTGGTTATTGTGCAGAAATATTTGTAATCTCAACCTTTTATTACAACTTCCAGATGAACTTTCTGGTTGAAGATTCTCTAACTCCACAGTGAAGCCCAGCACCTGAATTGACATGAGGTGCTTGGCTAATTCCCAGCACCTCTGATAGCCCTCTTGAAAAATATAACAACTTACAGCAATTATTTCCTCTTAATATATTACTGTCACATTTCTCATAATTACACTAGTCATCCATCAATTTAGATTTTACCATAATAACCACCATTCTTTAGCTTGGATATTCAGCCTACTGTAACACTTAAAAAAGGATTTAACACAGGGGTTTTATGGCATTTTGAAACTGACAATCTTCTTCCTTCTATACTGCTGTTTCAACTAACTTTCAGCAGTTGAAATTCTGAACCAAGTGACTGCATACATTCTTTTTTTCTTACAAAAAAGAGATCTGACTAATTGAATAGCCTTTTAAAAATGACTGCTATGAAGCCTTTAAACCTAAAATGTTCATCAAGAAAGTATTGTTTTTCTTAATCTGATGAGATAGCTCTTTTCCTTCTGGCTTGAAGAGTTGCTTAGTCATCACTAAGTAATTAATTTTGCAGTAAGTTACAGCATTTCATTTAAAATTTCTTTGTCCTCTATACATAAAAGTGCCTGATTTAGAAAACCATATCAAGCAGTCAATATATTCCATAAAGCCTATTTATGAATATACATCTCTGTCATTTGAACTGAACAAACATTTTACTCTGCAATTTAATCAGACAATCTTCTTTCAGAAAAGTCTAGTCACACATTTCACATTTACCTATTTTGACAGAGAAGAGGCTGAAATAGATTTTTATTTTCATATCTGTTTTGTACAAAAACCACACCCACCATACTGCCCTTTATAGCAAGCTACATTCCAAATGCACCCCTCCCAATTTCAAGTAATCATATTTCAGAGTCAGAAAGCCACAGTATCTGAGACTCATTCAATTCTGGAAAAAAAATTAGAAGAGAACTGGAGTTAAAACTGAACCAGGAATTACAGATAGAATCCTTGGCTCAGATCATACGTGTTACAGGAGACTGCTGAGTACTGAAGGTTAGAATGGAAGAGTCTTGATCCTCTCCTAGCCATCTACTGAACATTTTATTTGACCCAAATATATTTTATGTTAGGGTATTTAAGAACATCTGCAGATACAGATTGGATCTAAATGTAGGCCCCAAAGTTGGAAGCTTTGCAGTAAAAGAGTGCTTGACCTTTATGTGTTTTAATCCAGTATTATCACAGACCAGAGCAGGTCAATTTGAAAACCACAGAAAGTCATCGGCTCCTTTGTCCTGCTATACTAGTCAAAACCCAGAAAGAGAGAGGAAAAATACGTATCAGCAGGCTGACAGGTTTGTCAGAGTAACTTACAGAACAAAGAATCAGCTGCATGTAGCAATTAGGAACCTACAAAACGCAAGTGGTGAGGACAGAAGATGAAACACAAGAAAGATGGTCTTAACATCAAGAAATACCACTTCCAGAAGGAGCTGAGGAGTCACCAAAATGACCAGACTTCACTTCCATCTGCCTTTGTTTATTTTTAAAGGATGCTAAGTATATCTACTGTATCTTACAGAGTTTGATAATAAAAATCAAAGCTGAAAATCCAAAGCTGAAAATCTTCTCTGTATGGATTTCCCTAAGCAACAACTGGTGAGAACTCCAAGAGCTACTGGATGTTGCAGGGGTTAGCACTGGTTTGTGCTCCCTCGAATGGCAATCCAGTCCAGCAGTCTCGAATTTACTTATAACATCTTTCACTAGGTGTTGGTCCAGACATTACACTACCAGAAAAGCAAATAAACAGCTTTTCCAAATTTTCTATTAAAAAAAAAAAAAAAAAGGAAAGTTATTTTATTCAAGGAATAAAAACAAAATCTGAGTTCAGTTGCAGATTTCCTCATATTGCTACTGTTTGATTGTTCCAGAAGAAACTTTGTATCCTTTACAAGCACAATTATATTTCTTTTAGTTACAGATTATCATAAATATACCTAAATGTGTCTACAAGGAAGCAAGTATACCTAGAAAATAATATAGCTTGAAATATTATTCAACTGAGCAACATGTATTTCGCTGAGAAAAAAATAAATTGCTTTGGATTTCATTAACCTGTAATTTAAAAGAAAATATTTTCTGCCAAAATATTCCCTCAATCAAAAATGATTGATTTGACTGCACAAGAGTACTACTGGTTTCCTCATTTTTTGAGCAGTAGGAGTGGAGTCCATTTGAAATGAGCAGGTTCTGGAGGCCTGTTTTAAGAGGCAAATAAAGCTCTCAGAACAGGGTAGAAGAATTACAGAATTAGACAGATCTATATAATCCATCTGATTCAAGATTGCACCTGTTAAAGTTGGATATTTTAACCTTGCATCATATAATTTAGAAACCACAAACCGGTTTTTGTACCCATCATTAAGGGCTGCCAGTGACTATTGAATATGCTGCCATTAGAGGGAAGAGGGTGTCCATTAGTATTCCATGAGTGCTGATGGGTGCCTGCATCAATATGATTAGCAGCCTCAGTAGATTGACCTAAGGTGCAAAACTGTCAGTTCCTTATCTTGACATGACAGCTAACTTAAAAGTATAGACTAGCATTTTAACCAGTAGGAAAGTGGATCATGCTTAGTCAGAAGCACAGGGGACATAAAAAAAGGCAGATTTCTATCCTCTTGTACCCATTTTCTCAGACTAATGCATATCTAGGCTCAATTTATAAAACATACTTTATACTGAAAGAAAGATTCTTTAAGGGAAATCTGTCAGTGTAGAATACACTAACCCTAACAAATCTATTCAAAAGGAGCATGTGCTGTTTAAGTACTGGATAACTAGCAGGAAACAAGTTCTACATTGTTTAATTTCTGGTTGTTTTTTCTACAGTTAGAAGTCTTCAGCTCCTATATTCACATTAGGTTAAAGTTCACTTGTCTCAGAAGTCAGCCTAGATTAAAAGTATTTCAGCAATGGACAACAATAGAAGATAAGAGCAAGAAAGTAGCCATAATCTTATGCTTCATATCTCCTTGCACTGATGCCAATTAAGCTGGAAGTTGCTACAAAAAACTGTGCTACTTCCATGGAGAAGGAAAGTTACGCGCATCAAAACACTTGAAAGTAAAACCCAGTAGATCAGGCTGTGAAACTAGTATTTACTCTAACTGCAGGTGGTTTAAAATTATAGGTTTTAAAGCTATCATTTGGAAACAAAGCAGAGACTACTATCATTGTTTTGCATCAAAGAGTTTTATAGGACTGACATGCCATCAGTAAGTAAAGAATGTTTGCTTTAAAGCATATCGAATTTAAAATACAAAGCAGCCTGCAAATTGTAGGGGAGGGACGAAAAGTACATGAAGCCACATTAGGCATCTCATGATTTTATATTTGAAATACAACTGCTGGCATTTAGAACTGTATTTTTACTTTTATAAATACTGATTTCTTTTTATTTCTACTCACACATATGCTTACTTGTATAGAGCATGGTCAAGCTCTAGGGATTAAAAAAACATATTAAAAAGAAGAAAAAAGCCACAGAACAACAATAAAAGAACTTAACAGCTCTCATCTAAAATAAGAAGTTCAGGATGTGTTCAGAATTCTAACAGTAGCAACTGAGAAACATATAAGGCAAAAGGCATCCCACAAATCCTGGGGTGAAGTAATGAAAACATGGGTTTTCGTATTACAAGAAACAAAAATAGCTTTAAATCGTAAATGCTTTTTTACAATGTCAATCTATTTAAGAACAATACTATTTGTTCTTCCTGACTTGTTCAGACTGCATACTTTGATTGATTGTATCCTTATGTATTCTTCATGTGCTTTTACACCTAACATCAATTCTAAATATTCCAACAATCTGCTAGAAACAAATAAGACAAGCACAAAAACATAAGTTTTCTCTTTTGTTGAATGGTGCAAAATGAACTCTAATAGCACCTTTCTACTTTTTTGGAATAGTCTTGGTGTGGCTTAATTTTTTATGAGGGTTTGGCTTCTCACAGTTTTGTGACTCATATTTAAATTTAGAGTTTTAGAACTTCCTGTCAATTTTTCAGGAACTTTGTCCTAGCTATTCCAGTGATAATTTAATGACAATAAAGTTATCTTGAGTATTGAAAAGGAAGTGGAAACTCTTAGTCAATTCAAGAAAATAGGCAGTTATCAAATGCATATTTTAGCCTCCATCTAGCGTATAGCTTAAAGACTTCAGAATGCTATGCAATAAGCAGAGATCTAGCATAAAAGGCTGATGTTTTATTCATATCATGGAGAATCTTATACGAACTGAGATATCCACCAGCAGAGAGACCATCAATTGTGTCCCACACTAATAGACCACTGTACGTTACTAAGCAGCCTAATTTAAATCAAAACTTTTAGGAATTGAATGAAATATTAAACAGAGTAAGATTTAAATTCAGTCAGTATACATGTTTTTTAATGAGTAAATGGCTACAAAAAAAACATGGACTGGTAATATTAAAAGAGAAAATAAAGTAGGTGTGCAGCATGGAGGATGAAAGAGAAACTTTTGATTTCACACAGTGTGTGTACTCCTAATTTTGCAACAATTTTGTTCCTCTATAACATTTTAATACATCAGTGTAAAATTTAATAGAAATTATGCAATTTTCAATACACTACGTGTTATATAATGTCTGATGCCATGTGGTTATAGCTGGAATGCACAAAATTCTGTTTTACATCAATATTAAAGTAAAAATCTACACTCAGTGTATGAGATAAAGCCACTGTAAAATAAATATTTTACTCTTGAAAGTGCTTCATTCCTAAAGAAGGAAATTGAATTAAATCATACAGATAAACATATTAAACTGGCCCAACACACAACAATTTTTTCACAATAACTGTAGATCTGAATTGATCCCTCAGATATTCTGCTATGTCACCTCTTACTTGTCAGGCAATAAGGAGAAGCACAAACAAACACCCCAGACTGTCAGGGCAAGCATTTCCATATTTTAGTATTTTCACCTACTATCCGAGAACTATTGTCAAAGAGCTGATTTGAATTTCCACCTTTCTTCCAAGCAACAAATCCTCAAAAGTGGATAGCAATCATGCTCTGCCTTCGGAAGCCCTTTCCAAGGTAAAACATGTATAGCTTACTCATTTAGAGGAAGATATGTTTGACAATTTCTATTGTCAGTTTTTCCTCTGGCTGACATCTGATGCAATGAACTACCAGTGTTATATTCCTCTAAAATTGTGAGCTAATATGTAAAACAAATTACAAAGTGTTTATGTAATCCCAGTACAGTTCAGTCCAGTCATTTATATCTCATGGCTATAATAACCTTCCTGGCAGTACTGAGAATCGTCATCTGTCATCTAGAAATGACAAACCATTCTTTAAGTATATTTATTATCAGCAAGTAACAACATACACATTTTTCAAAGTACAGTCTCTCTATATATCTTACTCAGTTGAGTTCACACTTCTTTATCAATTACCCTTGTACTAAACATTGCATGAAAAATAGGAGATGAATGGAAGTACTAAAACCAAATTCTACAAACTAGACACACAGTACAGCACTCTGATGAATACCAATAAATGGATCAGCACATTATTTACTTTGGAAGTTAACAATAGCATTAGAGTAGCTTGACCAAATAGCCACATGACATCAACCCACATTTAAAGCACACTGGTAAGGGCATCCTTCTGGAATGAAGTGGATTGCTTTCTGGAATAAGTATTATTCATTTAGTTCTAATGCTTCTCAAGGAGTTGCATCGCTGGAGGATATACTGGAGGTGAAGCCTTCATAATTTCAGTTGGTTCATCAGAAATAAGTTATAACATGAGTTGAAGATTTATTCCTAGAAATAATAGTAACACAGATATAAATGCAATCAACAAGTAGGATCTGAGACTACACTTTTTTTTAAATCACGTTAAAACATCATCCATTCTATGGGTCAAATTGAGATCTCAAAACTCAGTTTTGTACTGTGCTATTATGGAAACTCACACACAGACACATTAACCAAGGAACCTAGCACTGTGACCAAGTTATTCATTGAGGATGCCTATTCATGTATGGTGTTTAAATTTCCAGGATGTGAATTCATCCATTCTGGAAGGCAATGCTAAACCCAAGAATCACTTTTTGCTCTTTTTGCTTTGCTGTTAAAATGTTTTGCAGATATCCTAAATTCTTAATCTCAGGGGACTGCCACATGAAAAATAAACTTGTCTAAGAGAAAGAAAAGCTTCAGCAACTCTAAAGCATTTGCTCTGACTTTTCATCCTGTTAGTCACTACTAACATTGCCTTGATAATTACTAATGTCACTAAAAACTCCAGTCTTTAGATAAGAAATTTTTATACCTACCACCCAGAATTACACAGAAATGATGGAATTACTGCTCAAGACATAGCAAGTTAAAATAAAAGAAGACTTGAAAATAATGTATTTAAATATTCTGGAAAATAATTCCAGAATGACTATGTTAATCAAAAGTTTATAAGATAAAATGATAATGGGAATAAAGAGGACTACTACAAAAAACAAGAACTTATATGCTCTAATGTACAACCCACACTCTTCAGTGGGAAGACTGCCAGGCAGAGGGGGATAGTATAAGGAATTTTGACTTTGATAGGACAGAATTATTACTTTTGAGAATAGCCAAGCATAGAAAAGACTGAAACCGGGAGGAGCAGAGGGGAAGGCCATATGCTACTGTCATCAGGATGGGAGCAGGTGGCATAGGCAGAAATAATCAAAATGGCCAAAGAAAAGTTCACTGCCAAGTCATCTGTTTCATTACACACTTTATTTAAAAATGTGTCTAAGCTTCAAATCTTTCCCACCTGCTTACAATACACTCCTTAAGCCTGTCCATTTGTTTAGATGATGAAACCATCTTCATATACATTTCAAATTATAACATCTTTGCTACAGGGATGTCCAGTTGAAGTACAAACCAACTACTATATGCTTCCACACCAAGACAGCTGCAGCTGTCACTCTCATCTTAATTCTATGCATTGCACAGCTCCTTCCAGCTCTCTGCCATCTCTGAGCCCTGCCACTTAGGAATTCCGGGTTTAAGACTCTGAATTAGTGGATTTTTCTAGCCGTAGGATTTTAAAATAGGAGTTTATCTAAAAACGGCATAGATTAACATAAAATTATATTTCCATTCCTTCATCCCCAACATTTGCTTGCCTTTGGGGAAAATTCAGAAAACTAATAAAAATTTAATATTGTTCTCCCATTGCCTTGAGATATCAGTTAAAGAAGATATATTGATATAATAGAAAGTGAAAGTATTTTAAAATAATGCCTCTGGGTAAACGTTCTAGTAGAGTTTCAGCACAGCTCACCTTTCCATAGTTTCAGTGGAACTTCACAGTATAGTAAGACATCAAACAGCACAGTACCAGCAGCCATTCAAACCAGTTATTCGCAGAAAAATTAATGACATTGTGAGCAAGATAGGCTGTCACTAAAATATGATCGAATCTGGTCAGGTATTTGAGTATGCACTAGTTTTCCTTTCTAGTCACTCTACTTTCAGGACCTAAGCAGCATTTACCTATCTTGCAGCTTATATTGGAAAGACAGCAATATAGTGATTGATTAGCATTGGTGTTGTCCTCAGAAGCTATTTTAGAATGCTTTCCCAAATAAGCACATTGTCATTCATCAGAAAGTCAAGAGCAAATATTATTAGCACACTTTATACTGCCTTGCTGTTATAACTTGCAACATTATTCCATCAGGAATTTGAAGAGGTTTCATGTATAAATGAATATTAAAGCCTATTTCTCTTTGGGGTGATTGTTGTCTGAAATAACACTTTGTGATACAGAGATGGAAATATAATCTTTTCTGGAGCATTTCACATTTACATCAGAATGTCCATATATTGCCTCCTACATGTGAGCTAGATCCTAATCTAACAAACAGAAAAAGCGTAGCATCTTTGTTACAAGTTATCTTTTTGTACAATTTATCATGCTTCCATCTTCTCATGGTATTAAGTTGAGGCACTAAATTGATGAAAGCATAAGATTTTGAATGAAATTAGAAAAAAAAAAAAACAAAAAAAAAACAGATTAAGGGCTAAACAAAAAAGAGACAGTGTTGGTTTATATAGTGAAAGCAATGACTCTAAAAGTGAGCTTATTGGAATAGTATGGTGATCTTATTTAAAAAAAAATAAAATTCATTGTCTCCTCTCCTGGTATTTAGTACTTAATTAGCTACCAGTTTCCTCAAGCATAGAAGATACATTGCATCCATATTATAGACAATAGTAGTTAATTGTGTAACTAATATAAAACTGTCTTGTATCCTGCAAGGTCCGTGCAAGCCACAATAGCCTGCTTGGGTAACTAGAGCAACTTGTACTTACATTCATTCCAACCCATTAAATATTTTCTACAGAACATCTCAGCTTGAAGGAAAAGAAAACTAAGATCAAGGCATGATCGTGATCAAATAGCACTGCACCTCACCATCTTCATCTAGCACAAGCCTAACTACAGCTATCAGAGAAGTCCATATATTTTGGCAAAATAAAAACTATTAGAGCAAATACTGTACTTATATGAATGTTTATTTTGCCATTCTCTTCAGACAAAGTTCAAGTTATATTTCGCATGAGCATTCACTGCATTTTGGACTATTCAGTATTCCAAGGTGATCCATACTATGTAATAACATATTCTATAACACTGCATTCATAAGCTTGCTAATGAATGCAGTACTAAGCAAGGTGCAAGCACAGCATTCAGTTTTTATGCAAATTCCCTCTTAAGCAGGCAAACATTTTATTCATTCACTTTTATTTTACTGCAAGATTAATATAGTCATGTATCACCTGTAAGTTCATTAATTGCTTTAAATTTGTCATGTGTGATATGGAAATCTCCATGGTGACAGGAAAACATCTTTTCCAATACCATTGGTAGGAATTACATTTTGAACTTCTTATAATTTGAACGATCACACAAGCACCAGTAAGGCATATAGATACATACATCTACTACTTGGGGGGTGATGAGGGTACTACAGGCAGAGTCATATGTTACAGTACATCATCTACTTTCAGTTGAAACCCACTGAAAACCTAGAAAAGTCATTTTGTGTTTGGTATCCAAGTAAGCCTGAAAAACATCAAGTTTGTAAACTCTATCAAACTCTGCAATTTTGAACAGCATAAAATGACCCTGGAATGCCTAGGGAGAACTTCAGTCACTAGTATTCGTTCAAAATGCTCAGCTCTCATAGCCAGGGCTCCTGAAGGACAGAGCCAAATTATTTCTGCCCAGCTTCACATTTCATAGGAATCATGTTTTATAGTTCCAATTTAAACTTGATTATATTTGTTGTTTGGCTGGATGTACCTCACTGAAAATTGAGTTTTGATTTACCACAATCATTTTAACTAAGCACAACGCTAAATGCAACCTGCAGTTCAGATGCAGATGGATTTAAGAGTGATACAATGACAGCTAGCATTGTGATGTTAAATCTGAAGTTAACTTCCTGTGTTGGTACTTCAAACACATCATTTTCTCCATATGCAAAAAAAACAAAACAAAACAAAAACAAAAAACACACAGCTACACTGACTTTTTCTTGCTATCTCAATCATTTCTGAACTTCATCAGAAAAGCAAGCAACTTGCTCAGAGAAAGCATGTAAATCTGTTTTTCTAAGATGTTTGCTTATGTAAGCATACATTTGCTATGTTTAAGCTGCACAGAATATGTGTTCTGCAGTTGACAGCTAATATAGAACAAATGTTATGATTCGTACTAGGGCTGGAAGACTACTTTCTAAATTTTTAATTCTTTCTCATTTTTAATAATCCCTTATTTTTATTTTTTTTTTTTAAATGCTTACTATTCCTTGAAGGAATAACATTGCTTTAGCCATATTGTCCTAAACATCCCATACATACTTGAAATTATATTAATCTGTCCTGCCAAATAGAAACATTCCAGAGTTATAAGCGTTTACAGAGATTCCAAACCACGGCAATTACAATCCACCTCTTTAAACTGATTACTTAAGCACAGGAATGCCCCTGTGTATCATCAGAAGTCTAGACAGTAGTGCAAAGATTAGATTCTAACCTTTGTATTGAAGAGCCCCAATCAGGACCTAAGAATTTGCACAGAGAATCTTTGTCCCAAAGATCTCACAGTCTGCACTTCATTGTTTATTTAGGGCCTCACTATCATTGACAAAGTCCTAAAAAACAGCTGTCAAATTTACAATTGTCATGCTATTTTTTGAATTAGTTGTTTCTCCCCCCACCATTCAACTAGTGCTACACAAGTTAGCAATTCTCTAATTCAGTGTAATTATTGTGACTAAGACATGGTTTTGAAAGGCAAAGGCAATGAAGTTCCGTGCTTCATAAAGAAGCATCTTTTAGAAAGATTTGTTTCAAAGATACAGTTGCACGTAGGGTACAAAAAAAATCTTGAATCCTCAAATATGTTAGTACATTTCATACCCTAATTCAACCATAGCTATAATTAATCTTTCTATATTCAGAATTAATTCCCTATGTTCTGTGTGTCTATTAAAGCTTGTCTTTAGTTTTATATATTATACTTGCCTCCCTCTTGAAGTGGAAAGATTCATTATGCTCACTTGTTGAAAGACTTTCATTGTTCAGGCTATTAGTTTGATTCATCCTCAAGTTTTTAAAGGTCAGCTGCAAACCCACAAACAGCTTGACAAACAACCAACCTTTATAGACGAATATCAAATTTATGTGATATTATATCATTCTCATACTCTTGTAATTTCAGCAATCTAGTTCCTGGAATGTCATTTAAAGATACGAAGTTGCTGAATTATTCATGGATTCAAAAGACCAATAAATTGTTTAGAACTACCTTTCTTTCTTGGATATCTGTTCTCACTTAAATTATTTCAATTTCAAGCAATCTAGTCAGAATTATACAATAACCAAAACCACAACTGCATTTGAGCGTTTCCTTATTAATTACATTAGCTCCTATAAATTAGCTCAACAAAAGATGCTCAAATCTTTATGTCTGTATGTTATACAATATAACTTGCGCAAGGATGTTGTGGATGCCCCATCCTTGGAGGCCTTCAAGACCAGGCTGGATGTGGCAGCAGGCAGCCTGATCTAGTGGCTGATGACCTTTCAGTGGCAGGGGGGTTGAAACTAGATAATGTTTGAGGTCATTTTCAACCCAGTCCATTCTATGATTCTATGGTAACTTATACTTTGATCATGTTAAGAAGCAATGAGTGCAGTGCTATTGCAGCGTCATAACAGATAATTTTCCTTTACTTATGTGCTTATGTTCACATGCATATATACACAGACACAAAAAGTAAAAATGCTTTTTCCTAGCCAGCAGCCATTTAAAACAATTATTGTTCTGTCAGTAGAACTGGTGATTAGTACCTCATACATATTAAAAATGTGGTATAGAGAACCCCATCAGAATTTCAGCTTACATTTCATAGCAATTAAAGTTTAATTTAGGAAGAAAAGGATGTGATAAGGAAGAAAAAGGTAGCCTTGTGCCAGGTCTATATCTCCGGTCCTAGTTCACATTATTTGCTCTACTATTAGTAATCTATTCTGTGTTTTGAAGTATTTTCAATGCAAAGCAGTCTTTTTATACACTGTCTGGGGAAAAGAAATGTAAAATGATTTTTCTTTGTTATTTGAGAAGGCAGAAGTTGTAGAGTACATATATAGATATTTTCTAGAAAAACCTCAGATTAAGAGTAAAAAACCCATTATCTAAAGATATCTTAACTCTTCCATGGGGATGGGATCAGTTGTATGATATTTGAGCTATTTATAGTCAACATCTTATTCATTATCACTCCTCAGTTTGAAAGTGAAAGGCCTTGTATCTCTATGACGATTGATTTTTGTTTTTAATATGTATTTGTTTTTGTTTTTAGAAATTGCTTCTAAAACTGACTAGTTTTTCAGTACTGCTTAATGGCCTATTTAACTCAGTCACTGTATACATGTGGTTGACTAACTACTTTGCAATCCTTTAATATTCTTTTCTTTTTTTTTTTAATGCCTCAAGTATTCCATCAGAAACATAATCAGAATTGTGTCATATGGAAGAAATAAACATAGGACTAGCCCTAAACCCTATCCACTGAAGATTTTAAACACTACAGAAGACCATAGTGGGAAACGCATCACAATAAACTGAATATTTTCAATTATCCTTCACATAAAATAATTAATTCTGAAATACTATAATGGAATTTCCTCAAAAATTCTTTAAAGCCATTGCATACATCTGTGACATTCTCATAGATCTATAAGGTCTTGCAAGTTCTTTATCACATCCCAAAAAGCTAGGATTTTATAAACCGAAAGGGAGAAGACTGAGAAAGGAATACAGCAAATGCGTGCTATCACAGTCCATATGTTTCCATTTCTGTCATTCAGTGTCAATTTTGACACATTGTGAGGCTTTGATATGTCCCTTTAAATATCAGAGACTATCTTACCTAACATTACAAAAAATCAGTGCTAATTCCAAATATAAGCCAAGATGAGAGACACACTAAACCCTATGTCTAGCTATAAGGCAATTCCTTTAATATCTGGTAAGATGACAATATAGTTGGAGCTTCTTAATTATGTCACTGACCTGTTTTTTCTTCCCATTTTAATTACTTATATCATGAGGCCTTTTTTCATCTATTTTCCAAATCATAATTGATTTCGCAACTTTAAAGACTGTTTTAAAATCCTTTTACTTGTTTTTGTCAAAGATACTTGTAACCTTGCTTTCACATACACACTAGGCTTCTCACCCAAAGTGTCTATCTCATTCTCCATCATAACAAGTCCAGCTTCAGATCAGCGTCTCATAGGAGATGCAGAGTAGCTGTGGGGATGAAAAGAGTTAGTACTACCTGAATTACAAAGGCCTAAAGGCAAAATGTAATATCTGCCAGAAATGGCAAGTTATTTTTGGCTTCTTTTTTTTTTTTTTCATTCAAGAGTAAAAAGATGTGAAAGTAGACAAAAGAGTATAAAAGGAAAAATTCTCCGATTAACTCCAGAGGCAGATCAGCTGGCTGATGCTCTTATTGCTTCTTTATAACAGGAAAAACATCTATAGCTGGCCTCTCAAAATTAGCAAGTATTGGAAGAATACTTTTGGCTAGGTACTAAAGTTATTAATAACAAAAATGTATCTTGAGGCTCAAGCCCATATGCGTTTGTATATCAACCTTACTGCTGCCACAGAAATTGGCATTTATAAAACAAAGCTGAATAAAGACCATCACTCTTTTCCAGATTTTTCATTACTAGACTCTCCAGTTCTATTCCTTCCAGGCTTTAAACAATTTTCAACAGAACATTTTGATATGCTCCTTTGTCATATCCTAGAACAGCACAGTTACTATTGTAGCTGCCGCATACACCCGTCTTTAAATAAAAACATACAAAGAACAATACAAAAACACTCTGAAGTGTTCAGAGTACAACTTTAAACCAAGGTGTAGTCTTGGAGCTCTGTGCAGAGAAAAAAGCCAATTCAAGGAAGACACACATACTCATTGCCTGCAGACTGCTGCCATGGCACAATCCTGCCTAATGCTGCAATTCCAATTCAATATCCCACTCATCTTTCCTCACCCTTTTCTAGCAGACTAATAGAGCACTGCTGGCTCAGACACATGCAAGTTATCATGATCTTAATGGGTCATGCTGCTAAGCTGAAGTAGCCATCTGCCTGATGCTTTTAGCCTACTTCAGTTATGAGATAACACATTTCGTTTCATCTCCAGTGTTAAGAGCTAAATGTACAATAACATGACTTCACTCAAATGTGAAACTGAACTGTATTCTCTCTCAAATTGACAGGCAAAGCATGTACCCAACTAATGGATAGCAAAGGTTAGCTGAAGGGAGGAAACTTGTTAAGCCATTACCACTCAATCATGCTAATGAAAGCTTTAATCTAATATGTTTTTACAGTGTATCTGCACTGGTAAATGTCATTAAGAACTGTTTCATGAACAGCTACTCCTGCTGAGATGAGAAAAAAAAATCCATAAAGCTGTGTAATTCATTTGTGATGCTTGATAGATCATACAGCATTTTTTACATACAAGCTGATCATACTTCATCTAGAATAAGCTAAATAGGCCTGAACAAAGACATACTACATTCAGATGTAGGCTACCCTCCTTTTTTGAATAGTCTACTAATATATCATGAATAGCTTTGTTTCTAGTAGGTTGATCAAGAAGTAATGCCTCCTATTTATTTCCATGGAAACTACGACAGATACAAAGAAGGTACAAAGGAGTATACAATGGCTTCAATTTTACCTGCATGGAGGAATTCAACAACACATCTTCACTTTTCTTGTCAGCTGCCACTCTGTTAGAATGCCCCTCTGCTGCCATCTGTCACACAGCAACAAAATATAACTAGATACTGGTAGGAAGATTCAGCTTCTACTGCCACGTCAACATCCTCTTCTGATGTCATGGGCTATGTAATCGAACAGGAAGCATGACTTTCAAAACAGGATTTATTTAGTCTGGGGATCTCATTTACACAACAAGTAAAAAAAACCTACACCTAGATTTATTGTAATTAATAGATTATTCTGGACTGACTTACTAAAATCAGAAAGTAATTGGCTAGATCTCAAAGACATGGGTGATCATTCAGTTTAAAAAAAAAAAAAACCAACACTACTGCCACTGCGGTCTCTTGTTGGTCCAAAAGATATTTCCTATACATTAAAAGGAAACAATAAGGTTCCTAAATATTTTATTTTTTTCTCAGGGCACCTTGATACAAAGCAAAACCAAAAAGTCACCTGCATCTCTTCATCTTTAATTAGTTCAGTATTTCTTAATTTAATTAACTGTACAGTGCAAAGTATAGCAACAGCAATACCTTACATATTTTCCTTCTGCATAAGACATGCAAGTTCCAGAATCAGCTCACCACACACTCCTAATCATTAAATCATAACAAAGCAACAGTGTACAGACAAAGATGCCGTTATAGAGTAATCATTTAGTTCTTTCGTGTATGAAAACCTAAGAAGGGTTTTGAGTTATTTATTCTTTTATTTACACAACACAGTGAATTTGTATTGTTCCATATCATAAAAATTTAATTTATAGATTACATTTCTTGTACTCATCTTCCTATTAAGAACTCATTGTTGCCTCATCTATAGCGAAGAGCAGACTGCTTCAGACTGGATTCAGACCTGAAAGTGTCACTTGGGCAATTTCATAGCCAAAAATATCTGCTTTGTTTTTGAAAAGGAAGCAGCCCCTAAAGAAGATAAATACAATTTCAGAACCTTTTTCAGCCAGTAGAGAACATCCCTAGTGACAGTTTTCTCCTCAGTTGGTATGAAAACCCTTCCAAGCCCAGTGTTAATTGTAAACTATTATAAATTTGACATTATGTACTACATCTCGACTTCTTGAGTTAATTGGTTAAAACAGTGCCATTTGTCTACATGACTACCTTCTCTTTGCCTAATAATGTGAAACAATTCACAACGTGGTAGACTTCCCAAAGCTGGATGCTTAATCTAAGTAATGAGAGCATTCATCACAGTCCAGTGAGGACAGTCAAGTTCTAGACAATGGAAAAAATTTATGTTTGTTTAATGAGCCTTCCTGCTGAACAAGTGATTTTCTTCTTGGGTATGCACCAGGTATGAGTTATGTGTATATCTAAATCTATCTATGTATGTACATAGATCCCTAAGAAAGGCCTTTTGTTGCCAGGCTTATTTAACTAGTTGAAGGCAAAAAAAAAAATCTTCAAATAAATCTGTATATATACATTATCTGCATAATTTAAAATTTCAGTGCACAGCAAATGGTCAAATTGTGTTCCATCTTGACAAAAATAATTTTGGTTTAAGAAAGCATGTTGATCTCACGAAGAACAGAGTAGTTGCATTTCTTACACATGCTCCAGCAGGAGCAGCACTAGCTCAGGGCTCTGTGAACTCATTGCAAAGGACCATATGCATCTTGCATAGCTTGCAAACATACAGTGCTCACCTTTAACCATTTCTTTATACTGGTAGTCTACTTTTTCCTCTTACATAAAAGTTTTATGAATTTAACAGCAAAATCCTACTTCTTACTTCAGGTATTATACACAGCAAAAGAGTTTGCCATGAAACTCTACACAATATTTGCAGTATCTGAAGCATATATGAACAGAGTGATGGCTCAGGAGAGAACCTCTTAAAAATGTCCCAGAAAATTGATGCTTTTGGAAAACCTTTTTCTGTCTCAAAACAAAATCTTCAGTGTATGTGTTTGTGAAGGTTTTCAGAATTCAACCTTTTTGACCTGTATTTACAGGATATAAGACATGTAAACTGATCTTTCTGAAGACGTGATTACTCATACTCCAGTGAGAGCTGCTGGGTGGTTAGCAAGTTAGCAAATGGAAAAGATTAGCCAATTTCATCATGTAAATACAAATTAATGTGAGGACAGGAAAGTATCTATAAGAAGTAAGGTCTTTGAAAATAATATACCCTTTTCAAATACTTGAAAGCTGTTTGTTAAATAAGACACTGATATTTAAGAGGAAGAGAGGAATGACAAGTTTATTTCTTCCTATAAGTGGATTCAGAATAAAAAATAAGAAAAAAAATAAGAAAATTTAGTTTTATCCCTGAGTTGACACTGGTGGGTTATCCGTTCTATAATATATCCTATAAATCAAGAGAAATTTCAATATACACATATGTAGTTCCAGAAGTGACATCTCCCATTTATTTCCACTGAAACCAGAACACATACAAAAAAACTATTTGATAAAGCAAACTCCCCAGATATAAAGCATTATATATTCAACATAGTCACTGCATAGCACACTTCTGCCAACAACGAACAAGAGCCTTCCTGCCACAGTCACAAAAATCTGCATGGACATTCAGAATACAGCTTACCTTTCTTGCCTCTATCAGCATTTTTGAAATTTTGGATCAAGGTGAAAAGTTATTTTTTGCTCCTTTTTTTCTGTAAAAAAGAAGTACAAAAACACACCATACCACCTGTTTATCATGTGATGAATGATACAGTCTTTCTTGTTTTCACATGCCCTCCCCCACCCCAAAAAAAAAAACACCAAACAAACAACACCAAAAGAACAACAACCAAAAAAAAAAAAACAAAAACAGTAACTAAGACAAAAAATTAATTCACTGCAGCAGGTAAAATGTAATGACAGTATAATAAGTTTCAGATGCTACACAAGGACACTCTGGTTATTAGAATCATTTTTCATAACTTTAATTACATTTTTTTCATTTAGTGCAGGTCATCAGTAGATCTCTCTGCCTTTTTCTTAGATGATCTTCTTTAACCAGAAGTAGATGGCTCAAAGTTGAGGTTTAGATTATTTGCCTTGTGGATGAATCTCCTACTCCTCCCTGCATTCCTGAGTCATTGCAGACATCTGCTTGTCCCTCAGGAGGCATTTCCAATGAAAACAAAGGAAACAGACAGCAAAAAATCAAAGGTATATGAGCTTTTTAGGTAGCCTGAGAACCATGACTGAACTTACTATTCTGTTGATCTTGCCTGTGATCAGAAACAGCCTGTGAATAATGACTCATTCGTGAATAATAACCTTGCTATTCTTTATGACAACTGTTGGTAAAAACTCACTTGAGCTTTGAAAACGTTGCTGTTTCCCTTTGCTCTGATATAATATAATATTCAACTGATATGACAAGTAATTTAAAAGGAAGATGGTTTAAGTTTTTGGTTTGCTTTTTTTTTTTTTTTTTGTTAGGTTCTGTAATTACTGGATCAGAGAAAGGCTACTCAACACATGCTTTCATAAGAAATAAAGATACTATCATAGTTTATGTAGTAATTTTAAATATGTGTATATTTAAATAAAGGAGAAAGAATCAAGCACCATTTAACAGATGAATTGGTAATCAGTAGTGTGGTAAACATATAGTCTCTGTGTACTTTATACTGAAATTACTGTATGAGGTTGTTGTGCTATTGTATATCTTCCAAATCATGCATGGTGTCTTTGTTTTATGTGTCTTTATGTCTAATATGGTGGATATTCATCTTTACAAGAGGGATGGCAGGGGTGCAACTGACATTATTTTTTCACGTTTTTAACTTGCTTGGTTTTGTGGGCTTTTTTTGATCAGAATTTCTAGCTCTGTTTGCAAGAACTAGAGCTGCTAATAAGTGCTTTTTCCTGCACAAAAATCCCTACTGTGAGTGACCCTTAGGCGCATATCATTTTGGTACAAATGCACTGCATTTTGTCACGAATGGCCACTTAACAGAGAAGGGTCCTCCAGAATAGGGAACGTTAAAAATACACCAAGGACAAAACAAATTTAGGAATAAAAGTATTGAAGATCACCTACTTTCCAGGTAAATGTAATCACAGCCAGAATAGAGTATTACATATAAAAATATCTAAATAACTTTCAAATTAAGATGTGTTTTATAATATTTACAGAAAAAAAAAGCCAAACCTTAGTACCAGATGTTCCAAGACTGTGTTCCAAAGTATATTTATGTTTGAGTAAAATTACTCGCAGTATGTAGGTCCCCTTCATACCAAATATAATAATAAAAGTTAACAGCATAGAATCTTTGTGTCATCCAAACCAGAAAACATTGTGGTGTTAAATACGTAAAGTAAGGATGTTTTTATGTGATCTGCAGTTTCCTGCTCTATGTTGATCTTCACCTGCACAATTGCATTCCTATTTCACGTATATGTTTGATGCAGAGACCTCCTATGTAACATCAGTAACAAGTAGTCACACAATATAATGTAATTTTACGTGTCCTTAAACACAAGGCTTCAGTTACAAAGACATGCAGACAAAACATCAGGCTAAAATTGATTAGAACAGCATAGATTTTTTGTGTGGTATATTCACAATCGAATATTTTATGTTTATTAGCTGTAAATATAAATCAGGTATTCACATTAGAAATAAGTCTCTATAAGGATACATGGGACTCTAACACCTTTATAAACACAAAGAGAGGATGCCAAGACTTGTCAGGCTTTGTCATTATTGCTTCTGATTTTAAAAGGAATCTAAATAACTAAATTAAGTTTTTAAATGTTGATTTATCTGCCACGTTACTCATGTTTCTCTTACTCAACAGCAATGTTTCTGTAATAGGGACAATATAATGTAAGGTAATAGCACTTCCACCAGTTTCCTAGACAGAATGGCATTCTTTTTTTTTTTTTTCTTTTTTTTTTAACAGCAAAATCTCATGTTCCCAGTGGTCAGTGGTATATGAGGTATACTCTTTTGGGACACTTAATTATCTCAGGAGTTTTAGAGAAACTGTATGAAGGAAATGGCACAGCCTTTAGGAAAGGAATCCCAACAGGACAAGTGATTCAAAGCAGGCAGCTCCTGCGGAGAGCTTCTAGACACTTCTTACACCTTTAGGGCACAAATCTGAATTCAGAGTAATAATTCATAATTTTTATTTTATTTTATTTTATTTTTTTTGAGACATCACATTGTAACTTATTATAGGTACACATGCACACTGTCCATCTTCATTAAGGTAAACCTCATTTCCCTTCTAAGATGTGGATGTGTTTTTTGCCAGGATCAAAACTCTGCAATTACCTAAAGACCTCATGATAGTTAAAGCACAGTTTCACAATAAATCTGAAAGTATCTAGCTTTGTTAAGCAGAGGCTGCTACCCTTCTTGCACCTTCTTTGAAATATAGCCTTAGCTCTTTTAAGTCTTTAGATACAATTTTAAACATATCAGAATGTGAATGCTACATAATTTTAAATGTTCTTTTGTGCTGTGTCACAGACAGATCAGGTTCATAAATTTCTACCATCACAATATTAAGAAATAGCTTTTCACCCTTCAAAACAACAGTAAGAACAAAACAAAGAAAGGGGGAATTAATTCTTATTGCTAAAGACAAACACAAATCTTCCTTTTCCCACTGGAATTTTAAGCACATTAATTTGCTATTCACCCAGGAAACACAAGTTATGTGCTCTCCATCCTAATCTTTCAACTAGAAACAATGAAAGTTTTGTAATAAATATTTCCCCAGAAGCCAGTTTATTGTTGTTAAAATAATTGGAAATCTGAATTTCATCACTCATTGACATGTTTCTTATTATCTGTTGTGGAATTCAGAAAGTTACATATTTATGATCAAACCTGGCGGTACTCTCTAGATTTATATACCAAACACAGTCTCTTCCAATTTGCAGCTTCAGTCGACACATTTAATACAGTGCATACTTTTCCAATTATTCTTCCACTGAAGCAAGGAAAATACCAGCTAAGATGCAAATTAGCTGCTAAACATGCATCCCAAGCCTGCATCCAGAGCTTTCGTTAGGTCACTCTAGAGAGGAATTTAAAACTATTCCAAGGATTGAGTTTACTAATACTAATTGATTTATTTTAATTTTTTGTAGTTAATTTTGCCAAAACTATGAACACATCTGCTTCAGCTAATTCAAGGTAATTGACTTAAATTATGATTCAGTTTGAAATGACTCAGCAGTTTCAAACAGTGTTCTTTAGGTACACTGTTTGTGGGACTATTCCAAAAAACAATGCCAGAAATCACTGCAATTTAACAACAGAGCTGTTAGGGCATTGACAATTTCTGACGATCTGGCATTGGACCTAACCAAAATTCACTGAGGGGGGGTGGGGGGTACAGAGGAGCATTCTTTCCAATGTTCACTATATCAAAGCATGAATATTAGAATATTTTCTGTAAAACCCATAAAACCAGAATAACATGTCTATCATATTCTTAACTGTTGTTTTCTTTAAAATACCTGAAGACTAAAACCACTCACTTCAATATCAGCTCATAGTATTGACTGTAATACAAGAAATGCAGGGAGAGGTAGAGGCAATAAAAAACACTGCAGTTATCTGAAAATTTCAGGAGATTAGATCACAGTTAAATTAAATTTTATTTAGATTTACACATTTTTTATATCAGCAAAATAATTAAAACTATGAAGAATACAAGATCCTGAATGTTAACCCCCCCCAAAAAAATGCAACAAAAAACAACAAAGAAAAAGAAGCAGAAAAAATTCCTATTACCAAGACATAAATAGATTTTTCTGCTTCTGAATGAAACTAAAATAAAATTTACATGTTTTTTCTAAAGTTCCTTTTCTCAGTACTCTGTTCCCTATATGCTTAATACTTTTTATCTCATTTTGAGGCAGAACTCACGAATCTTTCAGTACATCAGATGATAATTTCGGAAGCCTGAAAGCATCTTTAAGTTGCAAGAAATATTCATTAACAACATTGAAATCTGAAATATGTTTTTATTGGTCAAATATTTCTGGAGATATTTCCTTTGATAGACTGTAATTATCCTTATGTAAGACTCAGAGGACATCAAATTTATGCAATTTTATCACATTTAAATCTTCAAATTCATACACTTCCCTTCAAAGAAGAGTATATTTCATATTGAAATTGGCTGTGCTATACTGGAAAGCCTTCTTGAAATTAACTGAATATTTTCTAGTTTACGTATGATCATCTGCCTTATTCATTTCACTGACAATGAAAAAGATATTCTGAGGTAGCTACTAAAACTGACACATTCCAGCTATAGAGACAGCAACCTGTGATTCAAGACAGTCGCATTTTATTTCTGATTCTTTAAGTGACCTGCTCTGCAAACTAGAGCAAGTCTTATCTTATCTTTCTTTTCTTTTGTTTGCTCTCTCAATTTGCCCTTCTGGATGCTCCTACAAGAACAGACCAATGTCCCAGGGAGGCCTCACCAAGGCTTCACCAATCTCAGCAAGGTCTTCCAGAAATTTTGTGTTAGATTCCATGATTAAATAATGAACACAAAGTGTTACTGTTTGTGGTTTATAAATACACATGGATGAAGTGCCATTTTGTCCTGAATGGACAAGATTTTGAGAATCTGATATTCCAGATTTCCACAGATAATTAAACTCAGCTAGGCAATCTCACTACCCCAAAGGTACATTGATTCCCAAAGCAAGAAACAGCGATACCAACAAGACCTTTTGTGGAGCATTAAGGTGACCAGAGTCCCAACAAGAGTACAGACCAAATTCTTAAATTATGGTGCTCTCTTTCTTTTAGTCTGAAGTGGAAAAGTAATTACAAGAGTTCTTAGTAGCGATAGATCATCATTTCACTGATTCTGGTAGACTCTAATTTTTTTTACTCATAATTTGGAAATTGTTTAACAGTGTCATTAATTGCAAATTTGAAGTATTCTCATGTGATAGGTTCTCCTGTTTGTTTGAAACTTCTCTTTTACGGACATGCTGGTAGAGGGATTACATGTAGGCACTACACCTGCTGCACATAGATGCTATACATGCTATCTGTTGGAACATCCTTTCAGTTACTGGAATGATTTTTAGTGTTAAAGTTTAAGGACAGAGATTGGTGTTTTAAAACTAACCAGTGATCTCTGTTTCTCTGTTTTGATATTGACTGCATTTCCCCTATTGTAACATTGTAACTCAAAAGACAACAGAATAGCCATGTCATCAAAAGATCCATCAAAACTCAAAAGACTTGAGAAACTTTTCAGAAGTAAATTGTCCTTTTGTGTAAGCAAAAGGAAATTACACAATAGAAAGAAGACGTACATAAAAATTCAAATGGCTGCAGGAAGAAATGAAAGACAAGTATAAAAATAAGGCCCTGCATGAAAATTGAAGATAAAGAAAAAAAAAGTGATCTTGTTCATATCTCCTCCTATCATTGCAGGTATAAGTAAATATTATAGATGAAGTCATAGATCTGAGATTTTAGATTTGATCTAGAATTGGAAAAATACATAGTTTTAGTTTACTTTCAAGTTGCAGTGGAGTTAGCTTCCAAAAAATAGAAATGCATTGGCTTCTGTTTATGATGATGGGTATTGCAGAACAAATGTTTTGATATCAGTTGTTTCCTGAAACTGTAACAATTTCAGTTTATCCTTTACTCAACCCTCAAACCAGAATTTCCAAGGAAATTTTCTGCTCATTTTCATTATGACAAACTACATTGCTCTTTGTTTTCCCCATGTATTCATCTTACCTATGCTGAATATAATTTAAGGTCTCTCTTGAGACAGTAATGGTGCCGGAGGGGGGGCCAAACAGTCAGGTAGAGAAGAAGAGAAAAAATGAGAGAGAAATCTTGCTAAATTAATTCTGTCTACACCAAAAACAAATAAACAAAAAAACCAAACCAAAACAAAAAAACCTCCAGAAACAGTTGCGTTCTCATCTAGACTGGAAAGATAATATTACTTGTTGTATATAACACAATACAGCAATAAAAATTTTAAATGCACTCAGCAACTTGGTACCAAATTTTTTGTTATCAGTTAAAATTCAAGTAGCTGAACTGTTTGCCTAGGGAAAATATCAGGGTTTTCTGTACCAGTGTTTTGAGGATATTTTTCATTACATACAGGAGAAATGGTTCAGAAATGGCCTTAGGATCTTCTCTAATTCTTAGGCTTAAAACAAAATAAAATCCTCTTACACATACATTTAATTAATGAGTCCAAGAACATTAAATCTGGAGGAATATAATCAAAAGAAGCAAATGTAGCCAAGCTGCAAAAACTAGTAAGTTAAGATAATTTAATGACAGTAAAAAGCTGAAGATGTTGGGTATTTTCTAAACTAAAGAGGGTAGTAGCAGAAAGCTGGGGAAGAGCTCAAGCATCAAAATTGAGCAATGGTTAAAAACAGCATTATTTAACATGGATAAGTTAAGTGGCCCAAGCTTTAAAAAAGAGAAAAGAAATAATATTCAGGTGGTATGAAATGCATGGAGGAGATTTGTGAAACGAAACAAATGGACAGGCCTAACATATTTACAAGTAGTTTTCCAACAGTCAACAAAAAAATAAAAAATAAAAGGCCCACATTTGTTGCCTTCCGTCTAAACACCAGGCAGCACTTATGTGCTATGCAGGTAAAAGAGCATAGGCATGTAGCCTAAGCAATGAGAAGCAAAGAGAGCCCATTCTAAAATAACCTTACAAGAAGATGACTGTACACAGTTTTGTCTTTCAGGAAGCAATTTTAGGGTTGGTAAATCATCTAATTGCACTGTAAATTATCCAATCCTTCGCCTTAGCCACCAATAAATTACTTTTCTTCAAATCAAACTTTTTATGTCTGAAAGTGAAAAAGGTAACTTACTGAGCCCCAGAAAGCCGTGTTTCATTTTCTTAAGTTCTACATAAGGCTGAAGCAGGTATTTATTAGTGATCCATAAAATTACAGTTGGGCAATTTTGCTGCCAATCAAGTCTTGACTAACTTTCTTTGTTCCTAAATCTACACAATTCAAACAGATATTTGTTTCTTTCTTTAAAGTAAAAATAAAACCCTTTTATTGAAAAACAACTACTGAGACAATTTAGAAGGAATTTTAGTATTTTAACTTACTAACCTTATTGTTATTGGACAATTAAAATTCCTCTTCTTTAGTTGCTCCTATGCAACCTTGAGGTTGAATAGCCTACAGTGCGGTTTTATATCCAAGTTTGATTGAGCTCTAAATTCAGATAGGATTTTTCTGGATTTTACCTGAACTGTTCCAGTGCATACAAGCCATAATAAGCATTTTCAAGTTATGACTAAAATACTTCTTGAATTCCAAAAGCAGCACAGGAGAGACTGCTGCTCTTTCTTGAAACACAGCTGTGCATGCCCCACTTTTTGCAGCAACAAAGGAGGTGAAGGGAAATAGAGTGTCTCTTCAGCTCACTGAGTTCAAACAATTTTTACTTCCATGGTAAGCAAACAGCACTTTCTCCTGACTTAGCCAGGCACATTTCATTATCCTTTCTGGTATTTCAACTGTACAGATGATAAGTAGTTGTCTAACTGGGAGTAGATTTGATTATCTATTCTGTATGATCAAGAACTGAGAATTCACTGCTCCAGATCTCTACTTGAAATCCTGTCATTAAATGAAAGGAAAGCAAAGTACAGTAACTTCAACAGATGAGATGGAAATATCCTCCATGATAGTCTACAAATAAAATAACAAGACTTTGCAGCAAAAGAAATTGATCTTAGATATCATTGTCTCACTTAACAAACTTTGCAATCTAGAGAAACTAGAAAGAGAGTCATGGCAGTTTGGCACTTTCTCCTACAGAAATATTTTAGAAGAAAATGTATTCTTTTATTAAGATTGGGGTAGTAGTTGCTTATTCTCTAGAGACATTCACAGACTGAATTCTTAATATGGTGAAAAGCAATAATTCCAAATTTTAGTGACATTTCAAAGCCCCATTGAGAATAAGCCTCAAAACTGATTCAAGGAAGATCACATGCATTGTTCCACAGACATCAGGCCCCTCACAGCCCTGATAACCTTGACTTTAATTTCTACCTCAGCTACCTAGAAAATAAAGGCTGCAGTTTTCACCTTCAGTGCTGAATCTTTGTTTGCTCTAGTTAGTCTTTGCTTAAGTGTGTCAAAGAGCAATGTGAGCAGTGCTACTCTGCAGTGGTGTTTGAGGAGATGAGAATGACCATGTTTTCTTCAACTGGGCATAATCCGGGCAAGAAATGGTGATAGGGTCTGTCAGCAGCCCAAGGATCATCAGGTCAAGATTCTGTCATATTTCTTCTAGTACTGGCCTTCTTAATGGAAATCTCTGAAAGTCAAGTTTAGTGCCCATACCCCTTAATACTGTCATTTAAGAGTGAGAGACAGAAGCATGTATTGTAAGGCTCTGTTTCTCAGCCCAACTCCACTCAGCTAGCAATGGGATATTAACAAACATTCAAAACCTGCCCAAGAAGTTTATATCTGCATGTATCTGTATTGCTATAGAACTTTCACAGGAGTACAGTAACAGAAACTGCTAAATATTTTGAAGGAGCAGCACAAATGGAAGTGGGTTTGCTTACACCAATTACAAGAAACTCTCAACAGTCTGGGCAACACCCAAATGTACACTGAGAAAAATGAAGCAGAATAAGTAATAATAGAAATTTTCTTCCAGACTAGTACTTGGTAAGTAATTTGTTTATCTAACAAAATAATCTTTTTTCACAGTAGTTATTTATAACAGTCTATAGAACTTCAGGGGGGCATTTCAAAGTCTTTCATTATTTACACAGTAGTTGTTGTTATGTTTAGCTACAGGAATAAGTATATGGAGTAGTTTTCAGACTCAGGTTTCTTCTACCATCTCCTCAGTGCTCTGAAAAACTGCTATAGTGAACAGACCTTCACAGCCATTTAAAACTGCCCTTCTAAGTAAAATAATTTATCTCTGAAAAAATGCAAGGTAAAATGAGAAAACATAAAATACAGAAAAAAAAACACAAAATAATGAGACAGATGTGAGGAAATAACAAGCATTCTCACAATTGTATTAATTTTTATAAGAATGAAAGTAAATATTTGTTCCCCTGGTTAAAATAAAAAAAAAAAAAAAAAAAAAAAAAAGTCGGTGAAAGTCTTAACTGTAGGAATTCCTACTCTGAGGTTGAAAAAAAAATAATACCATTTCAACAGAACAGAGTCAAATTTTGACAGATTACATAGTTCAAATGACAAGCTGGAGAAAATAACTCCAGAAGAAATCAACCTGTGGTTATTTACAGCAATCTCTTTAAAATCTCTTTGGTGTATGGATAAATGGATACAATCTCCAAAATAAAAGGCTACTTTGCCACTTCAGCATTTCGTAGACCTTTTGCAGACCTCTACATCAAAGAATTGTGAAAACAGCTTAAAATTTTCTGAATTTGGTGTACAAATCACACAGTAGGAAAGTAGAGACCAAAGTAGAGATCATGCTGAAGGAATGTATACAGTACCTCCAAGATGTCTCTCAAATGGCATCCAGTTGACAGGTGGCTGTCCCCATCAGTTCATTTGTAGGAAATAATGCCTTTGAAAATAAGGATAGATGCACAAGATTTTGTCTTACGCATTTGTTTGTGTCGCCAGCAATGGGAAGTTTGCTGGCATTTCTAGATAAGCCACATGCCACAGAACATGGACAGCCCAATGGCTGCTATGCTGTTAACCATCTTTACAACAGAAAAACTCTGATTTAAAATAATCTCTGTAACTTAAATGGATAATACAGAAGCTAACAAATCCAAAATGAAAATATACTCTGATATTTACTCTAATTTTCACTAACAATCCCAAGGCAAATATTATTGTTTTTAAATTAAAATTTACTTTATTATTTTAGTTTTGCCATAGTTATTATAATAACTATTTTATCAGCTGATAACATAGTAATTCATCTCAAGCTCAATGTCAGTGTACTTAGCTAACTTAACTTAATAATTCAGCTGTAACAAACTTAATGAATATTTATAATAATATACCAGAATTAGTTCAAAGTAACTTGCAGCCACTTTACAAGGTTCAGAATAAATATATATATCATGTACATATATTTTCAAGCTTACATGATTTTTGTGTACTTATTTCAGTTAATACTTTAAAGTTAGAAAATCAATTGGAAATTGAAAAACTGAAAGCGTGTTCTTTCATTAAAAATGGCCATGAAACAGATTTGAAAAGCTGAATTCTACTAATTTTAAAATATTTAATTGCACACAAAGTGCACAGATTTATGATCTAAAAGTAATGCCAAACACTTCATAGCTATTCTTTTCTCTTGTATATCCATCATTATATTTCATCAATAATTTTTTCAACCAATAGCTTATGGTTTTAATTTAATTTCAATTTTTATCCTAGAGTAAGTCAACATTAGAACTAGATACAGATTCTGAAAATTAAAACAAAACTAATTTATAATGTAACAAATGCTTCTTGTTTGTGGTATATCTAAACAGGTTTGAAGAAAAAAATGTACCAGATATATTTAAAATTTCTATGTTTCTGTTCATTATTTTAGTAATAAGCTGAGCAGGGAGGAAGAAGAAAGTAAAACTAAAAAGTTGAATCAAAACTTGGATACATTCATTGATCTCTGGCTATGGTATTTGTTTTGAACTACACAGATTAAGTTGTTCCCAACTAGTGATCTCTGATTATAATTATGCTTTGTTTCTGCTATATATTTCAACTTCTGTGGTGTAAAACCAACTTACCCTTCCTAGCACATATAATGTACTATGCCATGTTTCTCATTTTTTTACTACTGTGTTCTAGATAAAAATACTTTTAAAATATACAAAATTCTATTCCATCTTTGCTTTCTCATGGAAAAATACAAACCATCTGAATTGCATGAATCAGCAGTAAACATGATGCTATATATGGCATTTAAGAAATTAATTTGTTTGGTAGGCAATCACATATTTGTTTGGCATCAGGCACATTGTATTCGCAGTTTTGCAAGGCTCTGTGTAGAGACAATGCTGCCTAGAGGAGGCTATGCGTGAGCAGCAGGATGGCTGTCTTCCACTGTGATTAAAATCAGTTCCTGAGAATGAATTACTCTTTGGACTTAATACTTCTGAAATGAAAGCTTCTGTGTTATGTTGCCTATTTCCCTGCATGATACATTCTCTGACTGGTTTCTATAGTGGAAAGAAACCACTACTTGCATTAACTGACAGCTCATGTCTCACTGAAAGACATGTTTCAAACCAGCCACAGCTGATGGGGAAGACTCAAATGCTTATTTCTTCACCCTGCTAAGTTTCAGACACCTCATCAAGAACTGTTTTCTTACTATTGTAGTGTGGGAAAACGCAGATGTACAACAGTAAGTTTAAAATTAAAATTTGAAAAATTATTAAAAATAAAAGACACAACAGAGTAAATTACCCAGATAAGAGTTAGCAAAGACTCATTTTGATCAAGTGATGTGTCACTAATTACGAAAGATTTAATATAGTCATAGTCTGGATTATGGAAAGATGAGAATTCTAACAATATTTTATCAATATAAAAATAAACCTCGCTCTCTGGCAGACCCACCCAACCCTAAACTATTTATTGTATTATGTAAATTCAGAGGAAAATACAGTACAGGTGGAACGGAAGGGAATATCACTTTATACAGCGCCTTTATGATGTGTGTCTTTTGTTAATGACATCCAAATTTGTACCTGAGCATCACCCGACATCCTTTACTAACCTCTTAAAGAAATTGCCTACAAGTATTTTTCATTGTGTCCATTGTATACAGTTCTATTAAATAAATGGCCTGCTGACCTTTTTACTTCTGTATCTGTCAAAAAATGATGTATTGTAGTAATTAAACTGTACTTGTTGGACTCAGTACCTACCTACATTTCCAAGCTGATTGAAAAGTATGTGAAAGACAAGAAAGAGCCAAATGATAAATAATGAGCTAGTGGTTTTATTCTAATTAGTATAATTACAGATTTTCTGCACCTCAACTATGTCTCAGCTCCTTAAATGACGCACATTTGTAGAGAAATCAGCAGCAATTCCTCCATCAGTTTTAGGTTAAACCATTTTTTCCTAATTTCCTGTGTCAAAGTGCTTGAATATTGACTTTTTTTTTCCTCAGGAAATGGTTGAAATACTGATAAGAATTATTATTTTTAAAATTTAAGATCTTCTATTCACAAAAAATAAGGAAGGGGGAAAGGGAGAAAAGAAGGAAGGAAGAGAGAAAGGAAAACATTTAAGAAATAATGCAATCCAAATGCCCCCTGACTTTTGTTGGCCAAACCGTTTTTCAAACCTGCAGGCCTCTACATTTGCTTTCCATTGGAGCATATAAAGGCATGACTCCTAATCCCCAATCTCTGCATGCTATAGTAAAATTAATTAAGTGCTCCACATCATACATGATTTGCCTTGTCTACACTGCAGAATCCTGAACCCACTGTGTTCTCTTGAGCACTCGTGGAGAAGTGAAAGACTAGCTGGAGCATGCTGGCATGAGCAAAAAAAAAGCCAAAGGCAGCTAGATGTGGGCTCTGGGATCACCTGGCTGCTACACCTCAAAAACTATGACTCATGAACACACCAGACACCAGCTGTATCCCACTGGATTGCTAGCTCCTTGCTGGAGATCTCCTTGGCTCAGAGATCCTGGGTATGAACTGAGATCAAATCAGCAGGCAGGTGCAGAATGACCCAGGCCAGGTTGCTGGCTGTTTGGTAAGTTGTTTCATGAGTTTTGCTCCTCAGATTACAAACTCAGGGCTACCAGCAGACGTGTACCAGTTTATACATATAAGTGTATAATAAATGCAGATAAACAGTCTGAACAGGAGGATTCAAGGTTCTGGATGTGGAGAGGGGATGGTGGCTATTCAGTATATGTTTGCAAGTTTGGCCAAGGTTTTCCAGGGTACTTGTGGCTCAAACTTCAGAGCAGCATTCCCAAAGGCCTATTTCTCCTGAGATGGACAATGTAATTGTAGTGAGGATATCATCAGTGTGGTAAAGAAGTGACTACATCTCATCTTTTTCACATTGACCTCAGAGCAAAACTCTTAAATTCAGAATTTTAAGATTATTCTGCTGGTATGTACTCAAGTTCAAATGTCTGTACATATTCATCCCAAGGCCTTTTTGTCTGAGGCCGAAATGTGCATGTTTGCTGAGAACACTGCATGAAAAACTAGGTTTTTTTTCAGTTGACACATCTGAGAGCAAATAACTCATTTTTTCACTATTTTCTAGAAAATAATTATACACATTAAAACAGAGAAGAATCTGTAATTTCAGTTTTGCTTCATGTCAGCTGTTCTAAACAAGATTTGCATACGCATAGAAATGCATAAAAACAGTATGTGAGTCCATCATTTACGTTAGTGAGCAAAAATGTTCACTGCAGATCCACTAACACACTCAGATTATTTGAGCTGCTTGCTGCTGTTCAGAAGGTGTTTTCACATATACAACTATTTCACTTTAAAATATCTCCTCTAATAGGTTCTACCTTGAATTGTTGTTAAGCCTGCTGGATTCCACCACACATTTTCATTTCTAACCTGAAATCTTATGATTTATGATAATCATAAATTTTTAATTAAGATTTATCTTATTTAAATCTTATTATACTACTGAATCTAAAACATAATGTTTGAGTTTTCTAACAGATCTATTCACGGCAAATTTAAGAACATTAGTTCATGAAGAAGCTTGCAACATAGTTTTTGGGAAAAAAGAAGAAGTAAACATGAGAAATACATAGCTACAAATTTAATATATTTCAAATATTTTTTTAAAAAATTTGCTTTCCAGGTCCATGTGATTTCCTCTCTTTGACCAGCTTTTCAAACACCTAGTTTTTTCAAACACTGTAGAATTTGGTTATCTAATCAAGTCCTGCATACCGATCAGGAGTTAGCATCCAGCTGACTACATCTCAGGTCAACAAAACATTTAGTGAGAAAATGGCAGGAAGCAGATGAGCAGGCTAGTTTGGGCAAGAGAGCAGTGGCCACTGTTGATATGAGGCAGTCTGGCAAGCCCTGAGAACTAGACTGCAGCCCTGACCAGATATGCAGCATAGGCTGTGACTGAGTGCTGGACTTAACAGTGAGGGGAGAGCCACCAGAGCCTTCTCACAGCTCACTCCCTCTCAGCTCTCCTCAGCCTTGGGCCCAGCAGCCATGGCCAGCAGGGCTGGCTGGGTACTGGGGCCTGAGAGAAGATTTCTGAAAACTTTGTTCTCTGTGTAATATAAAGAGTAGAAACACTCTAGGATAATAGAAATGCTCATGATGTGACTCACACAACTATTTTCCTCCTCCTAACATGATTAAATTGAATTCACAGGGGTTTGCTATGAGATTTGTTAACAAAATCTGGAATCTAAATTCTTTGCAGAAGATGCACTACCTGAGAAATACATAAAGAGATGATCCAGCAGGCTGCTAACTGAGAGTAATGCATAGATAGTTTTTTGTCTTTTCGTCCTTGTATTTTATTCCCGTCAGCCCTATCCACAAATGTGTTGCAATTATATCACAAGTTCTGCTCTCAGAATGTGCTTACTTCGGCTCCTCTGCAGTATGAATAGTGCATTGTAATTCTATCTAAAACTATACATATATAACATGTATTCTTTAATAATCACGTCTTCATTGGTATATAAAGAATTCTCTAGAGAACAGTATTATAAAACTCCATGAAGCATTATCACCGTTAGTTTACAGGCATGTGAGGACCATCATCAAAGAAGTATACATTTTACCTCATATTTAAGTAGTTGTGAGAAAGAAAACATAAATTAGGAACTATATTTATGCTCCCTCCCTTCAAAAATGAGCAAATTATCAATAAATTCAAAAACTACACACACAGAAGATGAACACTTGACATTTCCTAGTAAACTTTTGGAACTAACTACTGCAACATATGAATAATTCCAAGATCCTAGCAGGAGTCTGCAAGTATTAGTCATGTGTATCAATAAGGAGTGCATCCAGGAGCGTAATAAAAGCAAACAAGAAGGTAGTAAATACGCAGTCATAAAACCAAGTAATTTTTACCCAGGTCACCTAAACTTTTATGCATCAATTCTTCTTTTGAACAGGTCTCAGAACTATGCTGATATGTATATATTAGTACACATATTTAGGAATGTACCTTTAATAAAGAATCTAGAATTTTGAGTAATTTTCTTTTAAATGTTGTCTGGGTCTGTATTTTCATATCTTGAGAAATGACAGCCTGATTTGTTTGTTGGCCACCAGAGACTGGTAGACAAAAAAAAAAAAAAAAAAAGAGAAAAAAAGCCCCATGAAAGTTCAACCTATTAGATCTTCTGCAAGAAGAAGCCATGACTTTCTGATGTAGATATGAATGAATGTCATTTTATTACAGACTTTCCATGGCTACCTACTAAAGAAATTCTTGGAAGGAGGAAGCAGCAGCAAATGTGTAATTGTCATTTCAGCCAACATGGGTTACAAAAACCGTGGCTGAACCCTTCTGACAAAGGAAAACCTTTTATTGGAGCCTTTAGGCAGACGGACCACTATGCACAAATCCTTCTGACACACGCATCAAATCACACTACTCATTAAATATATCTGCAGAATGATGAGTGTTACATACTACCTCAAATGTTTCATACAGAGTGGGTATCACTCTCACAACTTCTTAAAGTCTGTACAAATGGAAGCCACATCAGAAATTCATTTCCTAAGAACAGTGTTCATATTTTGAAGAGGAGATATAAATGACAAACCTAAATCTGAAGATGCCAGCGTGTATTTTGCCTTCAGAGGGTGCAATGGTATCATCTCCCATTTTCCAGTATCAAGAAAGAGAAAGAGAAACATTTGCTCTCAGGCAAGGACTTTGGTCAGAAAACATTTCTGGGCCTTTCCATTGAAAAAGCAAACAGCTTCTGGCTTTGTCCAAAAGAATGTTTTTGAATATAAAATTATCCACAACGTGTTGCTGATTGTCTCATTTTGATTTGTGACACTGCACTCCTTAGCAGTCTCAGACAATAATGTTATGCTAGAAACTGCATTAATTAAATAGATCGTATTAAATTACACTATTAACACATTACACTAGGAAAACAATGTC
This sequence comes from Centrocercus urophasianus, assembly GCF_019232065.1. Classification (NCBI taxonomy): domain Eukaryota; kingdom Metazoa; phylum Chordata; class Aves; order Galliformes; family Phasianidae; genus Centrocercus; species Centrocercus urophasianus. The sequence continues at coordinate 65,167,726 of NW_024884253.1, forward strand.
TGCTGTATTAACTGCAATGTAATTTAAAATAAAGGGTACTTTTATATTTAATGTTGTGTGCTGTGAGGAAAGAAAGAGAACTGAATTTTAACCAGACAACACCTCAGTTCCTCCCCTATTCTCTTGTTTAGTATGTGATAGTTATCATGTCACCTAGGCCTTTAGATTCACTTCCAAGAGATATTCAGAAACACTTGCCTAAGTCAAGAGTCTTATGTGGAATTTAGGACACCATAGTGTAACAGTTTAATCACCTGTAATCATACTTTAATAAAGTATGTCAGTATTATGACATTATTATTAAAATTATTACTATCATTATTAATAAGCAAGAAGCCTAATTACTCTAAAAGACCACTTTAGTGTAATAATTCATCATCTCATTTAAATACTGATTATTATACTGATCTTTGGAGAAAAAGCATTCTTATTTTCAACTTTTCTGTCTCCTACCTCAAATCTTCAAATGCAAAGTTTTCCACTAATATTAACTGCCCTATTCTTTTTAAACGATTGGAAGTGTTCAGTTACAACTTCTGACATTGCAAGCCTGGAACATAGTTTGAACCTAAAAGAAACCCCTAGAAAATCCTGGATGATAACTTCAATTGAAACATCAGTTGCTAAAGCAGAATACTTGGATCCGATGATGCCATAAGAATCATAGAATCCTTAGAGGTGGAAAGAACTTTTAAAGGTCATCTAGTCCAAATCTTCTGCAATGAACAGGGGTATCTACAGATAGATCAGGTCACTCAGAGCCTGGTTCAGTCTGACCATGAATATTTCCAGGGAAGGGGCTTCCACCGTCTCTCTGGGTAACATGTTCCAGTGCCCCACTACACTTGCTGTAAAAAAACATCCTCCTTTACCCAATCTATATTCCCCTCTTTTAGTTTGAAATAACTTCCCCTTGTTCTATCACCATAAGCCCTGCTAAAAAAAATTCTGTCCCCTTCTTTCTTACAGCCCTTTAGATACTGAAAGGTCTCTCCCAGGTCTCCCCAGAGTGCTCCTTTCTTCAGACTGAACATCCCCAGCTCTCTCTGCCTGTCCTTTATAGGGGAGGCATTCTATCCCTTGCATCATCTTTGTGGCCCTCCTCTGGATACACTCCAACAGGTCTATGACTCTCTTGTACTGAGGACTCCACACAGAGCTGCAATATTCTAGGTGAGGCCTCACAAACATAGAGCAGAGGCTGGCAGGATTACCACACTTGACCTGCCATTGTCACTCCATTTGCTCTTACCAGAGTGGTCCTTCATGGTAAAACTATATCCACAGCTCTTGCTAAAGAAATAGCGAAACACTCTTCTTGAGATCTCTCTTTAAGCAGCTCTAACAAACTAGAGGATTATTGCTTATTTTCATTCTTTACTATCTTCATGGCCTTGGGGAACACAGTTGTTCATAATCAAATGTCATTAATAGGATATTAGTTCCTCATTTCCTTAAATGTACTTACTGTGCCTCAGCTTTGACAATGTCTTCCTGCACAGCACTATGCAACTGTAGTCTCATCAGCTACCATAATGTTTAACAAAGCTACACAAAATCAAGTACGACATAAAAGCCTTTCACTTTGTGGCACATTTTTTAAGCAGTAAGTTGTTATGCATGCATTTTTGGCACTCAGTAAATCTCAATACTGCCTTCAGGTTATGAGGACTGCTCTGAAAGTAATAGCATCTGTTACACGATGGTAGCCTACAACATGAGAGGCAGATGGTGGTATGGCAGTACAGGTTGAACCTTCCCACCAATATCATATCCCATTTTGTTGCTGTAACAGATGACAGCAGAGGAGCAGTCTGGTGTCTGACATGGAAGTGTGAATGAAGTAAAAGTGTGACATTGAATGCCTCCATGCAAAAAAAAATAGCACACACTGACACTTGCTGAATGTTTCTGAAGACCAAACAGTGGATGTGAGCACAGTGAGGTGGTGGGTGGCACATTTTAGCAGTGGGGGCAGTGGCATGAACGACAAGCTTCATTTCAGATGGACACACAGATTTTTACAAAAACAGCATGCAGGCTCTTGCTCATTGTTAACAGTGGTTGAGAACACTGTCTTGTAGATGAGAGTCTGCTCTAGCAAATAGTGTTCTCTAACAGCAGCAGAAATTATGTCAGCTAAGGGGATCTGGAAGAATGAGTTATAATGAGTTGTATCCAAAACTTTTACCTTTGATCTTGCCAACTTTTACCTTAAAGGAAATCAATCAGACACTTCACAGTCATCATAAAAACAACACAGTAATGTTAAAAAGCAGGAATCCAGAGTGATATTCCCAGCTTAAAGTTTATTAACTATCATTTCTACTAAATTTTATGTTAGAGGAAATAAATTCAGTAGTTATATCTTCCTTTTATCTTTAAAAAGGAAATTTAATAGTGTCTTTATGGAAAGTAATTATCTATTTTAAAGAAAAGAGGAAATTGATATGTTCACTACCCAAGCTTAGCTATTTCTAGTTTCCAGTCTTTGATTAGACTTCACTGAATGCTGCAGAAAGATAACAAAATATATTAAGTAAATTGAACTACTGAAGATGATGAGAAATATATTAACAGAGGAAGTAATGAGTATTTCTTAAATTGAAGCATCTGGCCAAAAGCTCCAAAATTATTATATTCTTACATCCAATCATTTAGAAAATGGTGGATAAAATAGTTGTAATAGCTGCAAGTAGCACTTACAGAATAAACAGTTGCAAGTACCCTCTTTGAGGTTATAAATAGTACTTAGTGTCTCTTCAGATGCATCTTCAACTTGAGTGCTCCACACCGTCAAGTATTGTGCAATGTCTGGATTTCATATGTAACAGTATGTGCACATTTCCTTCCCCATCCTTATTTCACATAAGGGGAAGAAATATTTTTCAGGGGAATTGGTATAAAATTATTAAATCATTGGATGACAAACCATACAGGAGGCCAAAGATTATATAGGCTTCTTGAACAAGGCAATTTAATAGTTCATAACTCCTGTTGAGGATCACAGCATAATGAAAAACTTCCATACAATTATTGTCACATAGGTGTGGTACATTTGAATAAAATCAGTTGGTTAGAAAAGTAACACCAGATATAATTCTAACCTTGAATTTTGTAAGGACATTAAATTATTCTTGGGTCTTTCTGAAAGTCTTCCATCAGAATCACTAAGCACAAAAGACCTGGAGTACATAACAGAAGCCAAGTATTTTTTTCTATCTGTTTCAGTATAGCTATTTCAGAAATAGAGATTTAGAGATACCCGTGTTTTGAAGGAGTAGATGATGCTCTCACTGATGCACATACTGCTATTTTCCTTCCAAGGCTGCTTTTACTATTAATGTATCCAAGGTTATATAGGTAACTGTACAACTAAAAAGTCTGCACTACAGCTTTGGAAGACTACCACAATGGGGTAAAAACTGAGTTTTCTGCAAATACCCCAGGGCTAGCAGTCTGATACCATACCCAGGTATCTCACTGAACAGAGTTTCGTAGAGGTGAAGAAAAAAAAAAAAAAAAAAAAAAAAAGTAGTTGTGATCTTACCTATCTCCTGCTGCTATGTGTTTTAAGTCAGTTTGAAATGGTTAGTAAATCCAAAGACAGACTCTAAATTTCCTTGACTAGAGCAGCTTGCAGTCCTCACTGCTTCTGAAGAGATAACTCCATAAATTCAAGGATAAAGCAATTGTGATGCGGCTGTTTTGAATTCTTGTTTGTCCTTCAAGAGAAGGAAAATAAAAAAATAAAAAAAATAAAAAAATGGGGAAAGGTGCTGACTTCTTCCCATGTCCTGCAATGCATAAATTCCAGACTTTTAACATTACTATACTACTGAGTAATTCTCCAAATATGGAGAAAATATTTTTTAAAAGCATTATCCCATGAGCTATGCATGAGTTGTGCAGTAGCACAACTTCATGATTTTATGGCATCACCTTCCTAATAGAGAAAGGATGGCCACAGCCCCTTTCCCCCCTCGCTAGTATTATTATCCACATACTCTTGTATAGGAATAATAGCCACTGTAATGTCTAAGGACTGTGCTTACTAAAAAATATGATGAAGTGATCATCTTGCAAGCAGATGTGTCTAAAGTGAGCATGAAGGAGAAGAACATGCAGTATTGTACTGAGAAGGGAAAGTTAGTTGCTTTCATTTTGCTATCTCAACGTTCAAATAAACTCTGAGCTGGTCACTTCAGGCTCTCCAGAGAGTCAACAGAAAGATGGTAAAAAATATTCATCTTTGGAACAGAGGATATCATCAGGAAGCAACTGCTCCTGATCTGGAAAGGAAGCCTCAGAAATGATGATTCTTCCCCAAATCCCAACCATCTTTTCTCATCCTCCTCCCCTAGACTCTGCTGAACCTGAAATTGATCAACTGAAATAGTCTCTCAGCAAAGAGAAGAGTTCCTATCATGTTTATGTTACCTAGAGAGCTTTTAGGGGACTTCCCCCTGTGATACCCATAGATCTCTGCAAACACTAGTCTCGGTCTCCTGGAGAAGCTGTAGAGGCAGTCAAATATGGAGACAAAAGAAAACAAAGAGGGAGAGAAAAAAAGGTCAAAAATGGCCCGTAACAGTAGTTTTACAGAGGACAATAAAGTTCCTCTGCTTATCAGAAAGAATACATAAATAATCTCTACCATTAACATGTTTTAACCTCCCACTCACAATTAAAGCTGTACAAAATATTCCAATTTTACAAGCAGTTTTTACACAGAACTTTTTCCAACTGTATAGTAATCTTAAAGAGAATGATACTAAAGATGGGGAAAGTAAGAAGGATGATTTAATGGATATTAATAAAATTATCATTATTCTACTTAGTAGACTACATACACGATAGTATAAGAAAGGATTCATTTTATTATCTTCAAGAAATTTTATTTTTTATTTATAAACCAAACACCTAATTTTGTGAATATTGCCATATGAAGGAATGAAGAAACTCCATTTGTTAAATCTGTTCAGAGTTCAGAAAAGGAGATACAGAGCATATATTGGGGGAAAAAAAAAAGAGAGAGGGAGAATGAACCTGCTGAATAAATTTTATACTAACTAAGGAATGTATGGTGGAGAAATGATAACTTATACCAGAATATACAGGCAACATTATAAAATTATTTGGCTTGTATTATGATTAGTATCCCTTCCTATGTGGTAATAATCTTTTGTTAATTTGCTTCGTTGTGCAAAAGCTTATCAGTTTTGTCAACAAGAAACAATTTTCAGCAGCAAGGACCCAAAGTAGGATTTTTTTAGTGCCTTTTTAATAGCTTCTGCATGTGGATACATAGGCCAAAATTCAAAGTCTAATATTCAAATAAATTGTAACAGAGCAGCGTGTTGACTGTCAACACTTTCAGAAGTGCCAAATAAATATAAGACCATATTGTTTTCTCTGGAACAGGAAATAGCTTATTAAAATCTGAAAGCGACTTTGTGTAATATATTAAATTAACTAATATCCAAACTAAAATAAATAAATAAGTAGATACAATATTACAAGCTCAGAGCACAAAAATCAAACTTCAAAATGTTAAGATACAAACAGAATCTAAAAGTAGCAAATAGTAGCATCACTGAAACTATAATGACAAAAAAAAAAAAAATACTTGAGAAAAAAAAGAAGCAATCTGGGAATCCAGAATAATCTTTTCCATTTCTAAGTACCTGTGGAATAGTGATTAGCTTCACCATTTGTTCTGAAACAGGCTTAAGTGGCCTCCATTCCTAATAAGAGATTTAAAAAAAAAAAGTTTTTTTAATTATTTATTTATTCTATTAAGTCACACAATATTATAGCTGTACAAGGGGAAAAAGCAGTACTTACTCATACTTCTATCCTACAAGCATTTATCAATAAGAACTGACAAACAGCTCATGTAGAAATAGTCCTACCTACTACTTCTCCATTAGAAGCTCTGGCTGTTTGTAAAGGCGTCTTTGATGAGCTACTCCTCCCACAACTAACTTCCCCATGTGTAGGCATCTGGTTTATTTTACCTTCACAGCTTGTTGTGAGGCTGCTGAGATAGAGGAGATCCACCCCTGCTTCTTCAATAAAAACTGAAGCCAGAAGACAGACTGCTGTTGATTCTGAGCCGTGTTCACTCTTCATAGCAAGAAGCCATCGTCATGCGCCAAAAAAGCAGCAAGCCTCAGGGTTGAACAGTTATGTAGGTTGTGTAATCTAAACTCATGCCTCCTAACAGATCAAACATGCTGAAGGCAGGAAATTTGGCTATTGAAAAGGCGCTCAGTGGAAAGGGACAGAAATTTCTCCCCAGATGAACATTATTCAGCTAAGCCCAAAAATTTGTAGTGTTGGCCTTGAAGTTAGAATAACACAGGATCATTTAGGGATAAATGTGCTGAGCCAGTGTACTTCTCTCACAGCTTCTATGGGCACCATGGGAAAGTGAAAGCTTTGCTCTACAAAGACCTGAGGCTTGTTTCCTGAGGTGTGAAGAAGTCAACAGAACTAAATCCAAGAGGACTTATTACTAACCTACAGGACACAACATATAAGGGTAGTAGCCATTTAGAATTATAGTATGATAGTTTTACTCTGCTGTATTTACACATGTCTTGAAAATACACAATTTTGATTTCATGCTACATTCAAATTGACAAATTCTTTCCTGTAAGAAAAGTGCATGTTTTTTTTCATGGAATCATAGAATAATAGAGTGGCTCAGGTTGGAATGGACCTTAAACACCATGATACTCCAACCCCACAGTATTTTCTGCATTTTAGGCTGATTTTCTAACAAAGAGGGAGAGTTATGTAATGGTACTATTTATCTGACGGTTTTCTCCTAATATTTTTATTGTCATGGCCAATTTCAATCAATGTGAATGAGATGGAGGTCTCAGATGCCTGAAAGAAAAGAACTGAATTAGTTCCCCAGAGTCAAGGGAAGAGAATATCGCATGCAAGCTCAGCGAGTATTCTCACAGTACAGGATTAAGCACATGACCTGTGGTTGAATACTCAGCTGGATGGAGAAGGGAACTTGTAATACAGGTGGGAAGAAAAAGAAATAATAGTAGGGATGGCAGGAATAGAGCAGGCACGGCAAGGGTATGTATATTAAAAGGGGTCAAACGCAGAGAGAATATGGGGCTGAAGCATGGTGAGGAGGGAAGATAAGGGACAGGACAAAACTCCAAAGCAAATTATTAGTTCTGCTCCTCTTAGAATGGCTGGGATTTTAGGGAGATAATGAAGGAATATGATTTAAGTCCCAACTAACTACCAAGTAGATAGGTTGTTTCTCTGTTAAGGAATTATGAGATGAGAATTGTAGCATAGCAAATTTACTGCATTGCTGAAAAGAAGTTGGAAAAATATTCTCTGGGTAAACTTCATGCTCTGCAGAACACACCCGTTATTCCACTGATGTCCTTTACAGAAATAAACCGATTGCAGCCCCTGCTCAAGCACACAAAAATATAATGAGTCTTTTCCCAGTTGCCTTCTTCACTGATGAACAGAACTATCACCTCTGGATAAAGGATAGGGATTTTCTGAAATATGTCCTTGAGGTAATAAATGTCATCCTCTCTGAAAAGCAATCTCACCCCAAGATAACTAAATCTTTTTTCCATTTATCAAATATCAGAAGGATAACTATCTTTACTCACTGTTTAAATTCAAAGGCAGAAATTGAATTCTTGCCTCACATATCTAGATGGTTGCAATTATTTTCTCACACAGTAAGCACTGCTCAGGCTTTTTAAAAAAAAGCGACAGGGCATTAACAACACAGTATAAACTGCAAACAGGGGAAAGCAAGAAATTTGCATCTATATTTTATACTCCAGAAGATCTCAAGCTACTTTCTTTTTTTTTCCTTATATATATATATTTTTCCATTATCTGAATATAATTTACTAGCAGATATGGAATTAAGGTTGTAGGGTCTGACAAAATTCAGATCAAATAATCACACTAAGAAAAGCTTATTTATAGCTCTGGCCTGTATTTGCATGCTACAAGTGTTTCAGTTGCGTTTAGCAAATCTTCACATCTTGCTTTGATAAAGTAGTGCATGTATCTTTCTGAAGAAAAGCAGTGATTTGATTCCTATCCAAAACTACACACACAAAAATCTAAGTCTGCTGAAGTGACTGAAATTATACAAGTACTACGGTGCCCTGAGAAACATGAATTCAACACCATGATGATTTTCTTTGATAAGAAACAAAGCCAGTGAGTTCTTTTCTTATTCTACAGACAGTTGTTTTAGAGAAAACAGAGGTAAATCACCTCTAATTCAGCTGACATAAATCATTAAAAGCAATCTACCTTCATTGTCAGAGACTCAATAATGGGTCTGCTTCAGAATACGTAGTCTTAGAAAAAATGTAAGTGGAAAGGATATTTGTTCTTTCAACTTTTTTCAAAACATTTTTGTTGAATTCTATCAGAGTTTTTTGGTTTTTTAAGATCAAAGTTTGACACAGCTTCATATTTTAAACCTTCTACCAAAGGGAAACAATGACCACACAGACAGCTTTTTTTCTTATTTGTTCAGCTTCGGTAGCACAGGAGTTATCATTTTCAATCAGCTTTCAAAAATAAGGTAGCAATTGATCGAAGTACTATATATATTGCTAAAAGTCCTTATTTATCATTCTCCAAGTATTTCTCTTCTCCCCCTTTTGTTTAAATCATCTGAAAGACTTAAAAGTTTAGATCTTCCCCATCAGCTACTAGCCACTGATTCAAGCTTCCAAAGACTTTTGGAAAGCCTATTCCATGGACATGTAGCCTCCCCCAGCAGGACAGAAATTTCCTAGAGCCAGAAAGTGAAGTTTTCTCAAACAACATATTGGCTTCATCTTTGAAGTTTCAGTCAGCTCCTGTGATGATATCAGCAGCACACAAGTGCTTTTAATAAGCTTTGGGAAAATGTAATGAGGAAGATGATTTCTCTTCAATTCTGTGTGGCTCAGTGCTAAAGCACAACAATGGGATGTTGTCGGAATAAAAGTTTGAACCATACTATCTCATTTGCTTCCTTTCATTAGTGTTTCAGGGAGGAGGGGACTGTTGTGACAGCTGGTGATCAGTGATTCAATTATATGCTCCATTCTCTGGACTTTGGTTCAAGATGTCCTTTGGCAAGCTGAGCCACTGTGTGATAATAGATTTAACATCTAGGATTTGATAGAGTGGGCAAAATGATGCAACTAGCATTCATGTGTTTCTAAGCCAGCATGCCTTTGAAGGTGCACTACTAGTGACAGAATGTCCATTCCTTCCCTTCTCATGTGCAAAGACAAATGTGTTAAGCCCATGTATGGGAACTACTGAATCACAGCCTGTACCTCTGATTGATCACCTGAGGTGAGCAATGAGTCAGCCACAGGAGCACAGGTGAAGGCAATTCACCTGGCTCCACCTCTCCTAGATCTACTTAAGAGCTGACTACCAGTGGGGAAGGATCTCTTCTGGAGATCCCTCCTTTGGAGTTTTACAGTGAGCCTAGGACAAGGGTAAGCACTCTATTCTCTTTTTGGTGTAATATCCTGCTTAGCTAAATTCTCTGGTATATCTCATAATTATAGCATCTGTATATTCATTGATTATATAGCCTGCTACTTCTGTCCCTCAGACAGTGAATTCCACATCATTGATGTGTGAAATTACGTAGGTCAGAATGAGGAGAAAATCAGGCCCATAAGTGCTAAGAACACAGAAACATATCTGTCCTGTAATGATCGCGTCTAAAACAAGAGGGAGAACCTGTAAAATACAAGTTCAAAGAGGATGCTCAGGTCAGGCTGCAATTGCACAAGAAAGCATGTAAAGTCCCCCTTAGAACTCCAGTAACATCATAAAACTGTGATGCCTTCAGGTGTTTAGGGTGGGTATGCCCTAGATATTCTCAGTACATTTCTCTTTTCTACTTCTGAGCATTCCAGACAGTGGAGAGAAAGATTATTCAGATTATTTGAGTTCAAAGAAGCATAGCTGAAAACTCCCTTACTTATCTCAACATGGAGAAAACAAAAGTTAGTCTTCTGAAAAACAAAGGCTGTTGAACAAGTGATAAGTCAAATTGATATCCATGACTGACTGAGAGATATTGTGAATATTTTGTAGCTTATGCCTATCATCAGTGTTTCACTGATTCTTCCATCACAGTCTCCAGAGCTTAGGGAAGGATGGCTGCCAAGGGGAGCCTTAATTGCAGAAGAATGCTTCTTGTTTTTGATGCAGTGGAGTCCAACCTGCATGACAGAACCCTTATCCATTCTGGCAGAATTCTCTGGAGACTTGAAGATGATGGAATAAATATTTAGAGCAGAGCTATAGAATGTCACTTCAGATACTTTTTGCAAGACACTGTCCTGAATGTTCAGTTTATTGCTCCTACTTTCTTACACAAATACTGCATTTTTTAGCTGGTGTACCTCTGTAATATAAATTCTATATTTCTATAGAAATAGAATATATTCTATATTTCTTATATTCTGCTTTATATGACTTTTTTCCTTGGAATCCTTAGTATCTCATCAAAATCATTATTTTTTTAGTTCATTATTTTCCTATCACTGTGATGTCTCCTCAGGGAAGCAGATGCCTGTCAAATGTTAACTTTTCTAAGGCGTGTTTCAGTAATATTGCAGCCATTAATTTTTAAAGCAGAACAATAGTGCTTAATCTCAGTATTTTCTGCTTTATAAGCACAACAGTTCATCTAAGATTTCTGCTTCTTCATCTGTAGTTTTGAGCTACTGTGGTATTACAGAAGGAGGTCTGAAATGGCCTGGTTATAAGCCTACAGTAAGGTAGGATGTATATATATATATATATATATATATATATATGAAAATAATTCTTTAAACTTTTTCATTTATTTTTAACTTTTTTTCCTAGAAGACTGGAGGAATGATTTCGAATGTGCAAAGCTTTGAAACTAGGCAAATTTTAATAAGAACATTCAATATTCTTCCTGCTTTTAAACTTGGCAGTTCTGAGACAGTGCTACTATCCTGAGCACTAAGAAAACCACAGAAATTTCTCTGGAAAAGGAGGTATTGAATATTGTTTAAAAAAATCTAAATTCTAAATGATAAATGTGCTAGCTGGAAATAAATCATAATTGAAATACTGGTATTGAGTAATTTGGTCTTATTAGAAGCAAAGAGGGAACAGTGGTTCTGATTTCTCACTGTTTCTGGTGGCTAGCAACATTATAAACAGGTTCTTGAGACAGTAGATGAAATAATTTATTGTGGAATCTCCCTAAACTGTGTTTGAGCCAACAACTTCAAATAATTTAACACGGTATCTCACAAGGATGCAAAACTGATTAACTGATCTTTGCGCATTAGTCTAAAAGACTTGAATGAAAAAGGAACATGGTGTTACTTAGAAGCCTATGTTTGATATTGACTGTTGTCTTAAAAAAAAAAAAATCAGCTTCATTTTCAAAGTGCTTTGTTAATGAGGACTCACTTTTATATACCAAATGGATGTGTAGGATGTGTAGAAATAGATGTATACACCAAAATGTTAGATTTATGGTAGGAAGATCAATTGTACTTACATACCTTGAAAATTTTCCCACTATCTATATAACTTGTTTAGAGAACACAGTGAGGAATGTGTCAAAACAACACAACTTCACTGTTATACAAGTTGGAAGGTTGGATTGATAAAGAGATACTGTCCCTTCCAATAGCAATGGAAGTTTTAATTCCCATTGTTCTACTACTTTCAAGGGAGCAAGTGAAAACATTTAGGACCTTCCCCATACTGCTCCTGTTATTAAGGCAGGAGTCACCAGCCAGTAGCCCTTCATCTTTCATGCCAGCACCCAGTTCAAGACAATCTCTATTACTCCAGCCTGGAAAGAAGGAGCCTGTAACTGAAAAGGCAAACTTAGCATTTATTTTGTAGTAATACCATTTCACTGACATTCTCCTCAAAGTGAATTTGAACATTATGGCAAAACTTATCTCGCCAATAAGTGCATGAAAGGAAGTAAATCCCTCTCATGAGCAGGCCCCTCAAGCTAAGTCATTTATTTATTGAGCCTGGCCTTCTATTGTGTTGCAACAACTGCTTTTTAGTCCCAAATATTGCATTTCTATGAAGTACCTGGGAGATGCTTGTGATTTATGTCAGGAGAGGAGATACACAGTGTTGGCCAATAAACTAATCTTGTTAGTCTTACACCTAATTTTTCATTGCTGTGGTTTTTTTTTCTTCCAATGGTAAAAGCCACAGACTGTGATCCAAATAAGGCATGGAAGATCAAGGCATTTGATACCATCCCCCACGACATCCTTATAACAAAGCTGAGGAAATGTGGGATAGATGAGTGGACGGTGAGGTGGGTTGAGAACTGGCTGACTGGCAGAGCACAGAGGGTCGTTGTTGGTGGTGCAGAATCCGGTTGGAGACCTGTAAGCAGCGGTGTTCCTCAGGGGTCTGTGCTGGGTCCGGTCTTGTTCAACATCTTCATCAATGACCTTGATGAGGGGATAATGGCCACCCTCAGCAAGTTTGCTGATGATACGAAGTTGGGAGGATTGGCTGACACGCCTGAAGGCTGTGTTGCCATTCAGCAAGACCTGGATAGGCTGGAGAGCTGGGCAGAAAAAACCGGATGAGGTTTAACAAAAGAAAGTGTAGAGTCTTGCATCTGGGGAGGAATAATTCCATGCACCACTACAGGTTGGGGGATGACCTGCTGGAGGGGAGCTCTGCGGAGAGGGACCTGGGTGTCCTGGTGGATGACAGGCTGGCCATGAGCCAGCAGTGTGCCCTTGTGGCCAAAAAGGCCAATGGCTTACTGGGGTGCATTAAAAAGAGTGTGTCCAGCAGGTCGAAGGAGGTGATCCTCCCCCTCTACTCTGCCCTGGTAAGACCTCATCTGGAGTACTGTGTCCAGTTCTGGGCTCCCCAATACAAAAAAGACAAGGATCTCTTGGAAAGAGTCCAGCGGAGGGCCACGAAGATGGTGAAGGGCCTGGAGCATCTCTCCTACGAGGAAAGGCTGAGTGAACTGGGTCTGTTCAGCCTTGAGAAAAGGAGACTGAGAGGGGACCTGATCCAGGTCTATAAATATCTAAGGTGTGGGGGGCAGAATGGCGAGGCCAGACTGTTTTCAGTGGTGAGTGGAGACAGGACGAGGGGAAACGGCTGGAAACTGCAGCATAGGAAGTTCTGCACAAATGTGCGCAAGAACTTCTTTACAGTGAGGTGACGGAGCACTGGAACAGGCTGCCCAGGGAGGTGGTGGAGTCTCCTTCTCTGGAGATGTTCAAGACCTGCCTGGATGCCTACCTGTGCGACCTACTGTAGGGAACCTGCTTTGGCAGGGGGGTTGGACTCGATGATCTCTGGAGGTCCCTTCCAACCCCTACAATTCTGTGATTCTGTGATTCTGTAATAATTTTACTCAGAGTAAATTCATTAGGTTTAAGATGATGTTTAAAGACTATAAATTTGGTTCAGAAATTTGTTGGAAACAAAATACAGCACTTTTAGCTAGTTAAAAAAGAATGTGAATGGAGACCTGGCAGGCATATATGTTGTTTAGGATACCCTTTCAAGATAAAAAAAAAAACTCTTTAAGCTTCTGAATCACACAGGGATGAGGAAAAGGAGATATGGATGGTGCAGCAAGACAATGAAATAATATTCCTTTTGCATTAGCTCCAGTTAGCATCTGAACATAAGAAACATGAATTACAAGATGGATGGGTCATCCTGCAAAATTATTAATACAGCAAAGTCAACAGAATTGCAGACTACAAAGTCATTTTGCTACTTTCCTGGACTCTTTGTACAGAGTAAATGTGTATGTGCACTTAAGCAAAAACAATCACAGAAAGATCCAATTTGTCCTTAGCTAAAGGCTTAGGAAAATATTTTCTGAAGCAGTGTAGAGTTCAACACAAAGAACTTGGTATTGGTAACAACATTTACTGTTGCATAAAGTAATAGTTCCTATATGCTGTTTTGCCAGGATACCCAGGTACATTTATCATAGCAGAATTCAGTCAAGAGTAATACATATTATAATGGATTTTTTAAAATTGCACCTTTGAAGTGTTTATAATGTAACTTATGTAACTATGTTCTTATATTCAGTTTTATTGAGCCATTCTCAGGTTTTATTCATTGTGCAGCTACCACTGGGACCTCCAACTTCAGATTTTGATCAATATGCCAATATATTTGATGAAAATAAACTGTGTCCTGAATATGAAATAAAATTGTTCTGATAAAGGAAACAGACTTCAGTGTTATAAAGCTCAGCAGTTCTAAAGAATCTAAATGCTTTATTTTCTCCGGAGAAATTAATGAAAAATTCAGTTGTGCATACAATGATCTTTGATCCATTTATCTGCTCACAGAATCAAAAAGTAGACACAGAACTCCACTAGTCACTGTTACCTGGCCAGCAGAACTGCCATGTATTTCAAGGCATGGAGGCAGCAGCCATGCTGATAGGTAACCAGAGAGTTCTGGTCTCTTCCATAGGCACTGAGTTGCTTGTTGTAACCAAATTTCAATGGTCACTTAGAGCCATATATTCACCTATTCATACTTCCTATGCATCTAAAAGGTGCCCGGTCTATTTGCATGAGATTTTGGTTTGGTTTCTGTCCAGTTCCTGCCTTACAAATACAAAGGACAAACACTGATGTGCTGTTTGTACACCAATACTTAAGCTACAGCATTTGTGGTGCATCACTACCACTCATCTCCTCTATAAGTGGCTGGTCCAAGTTTTATAAATCTGAGTAATGCAGCTGTATACTGAATGGCAGAGATGTGCTTTTAAGAGCTTCCCCGTAGTCCACATTTCCCTTCTAAATGCTTTGTGCCAACATACCCTGAAAACAGACATTCATGTATCCCAAGGAGAAGCCAGTAAGTCCCCCCTGTCTCTTAATTTGATTTTTTGCCTCAGAGGGCACTGCATGAAGCTACGTTTCATTTTTTCTTGCTGATTTTATGAACGTTCTGTGGAGGACACACCTTCCTGCTGGAGGGTACTTGATGTCTTTCACAGTGCTGCTGCTGAGCAGCTGTGAGCTGAGAAGCTCACTGGTAAGTCTGTCTACATCTTGATCCTTCTCTTATCAGGACAGTAGAATAAACAGACCTTTTCAGCCTTCCCTCATTTTTCTACTCCCAGCAAAGTAACCACCAGCTAACAACCTCCATCTCTTCTCACAGTCTTTCTCCTCTAATTATTACCAGAATAAAGAACATTCCCCCCATCCTATGGTGCAAATGCTCTCAGAATAACACAGCGTTTGTAACTGTGTACAATGTGGTAGTGGCAAGAGATTAGTAGTTTAGTGAAAGAAAACGCGTTTTCATCTTGATGCTATTCTGCATTACCTTAGGCTACATGCTCCAGTTTTCACTTGCACTAAGTTAGGGGCATACATAGCATAATAAGAAGAGGCACCCTGTCAGATGCAGCAGCTTAAGATGTGGGCTTGAAACTTGAAAGTACCGCCTTTGATTTCCAGACCCCTCTAATAAAATTTCAGGTGCTCATGGACTTTTCATTCTCTGCCCTACAGAGTCCAGCTTTTCAAACAACACTGCTAAGATTTGCACTCCTGACCAGAAACAGGGAATTACTAATGATTACCCCATGAGTGCTGCCACATTAGGCACCATCATCATACTGCAGGTACCACTCCCATCAAACCACATATATGAGACTCTGACACAAACCTTAACAGCTGGGCTTATTCAGAAGGAATACTTCTGTTTTTGGAGAAGTTCTTCTGTAGGTTTCTGTGTTCCCTGGGATAAACCAGGATTACTGAATTACACATAGAAATTGCTGTGAATTACTGGGAGATGTTAGATATAATAGCCCCTCTGCAAGTCTGCAGAGTTTTTCAGTATTCATGTAAATGGATTCAAGATTAACTTGTCTTTCCTTGTGAACCTGTGAAAATGCTCTGCAAATACACAGAAAGATATGTTAGCAATCTGTTTTCAGTTGATGACTGCGATAAGAATTTCTAAAATCTTTCATTTGCTCCAGCTGGGAATCATCATGTTCAAGGAAAACTCAGACAGAATCGCCTTCTCATCCAGCACTTGCATATTAACTACAAAAGCTGAATCCTTCTAGAGAAGCCAGTATTATAAGAGCTGTAGTATTAAATTCTTAGCAGTAGGGTAACAGCCACCACATCTGCAGATGTAGACAATGGTGCTAATGTCCATATTGTTTCCAAATTTTATCTCAGTAGTCTGAAAGGCATGCAAGACTGACAAGATGACTGTCAAAAAAAAAAAAAACAAACTTTTTCCCCAAACTTATAATCTTTAAAAAAAAAGATATCAAATTCCTATTTCTCCTCTGCTTTTTAGTAAATGGGTTAAAAATAAAAAACTTCAGAAGTAAAACTTCAGGAAATGGTTTAAATTTAGCCCTCAAATTTACTTCTATTTCATATTTAAAAAAATGAGTTTTGAATATGAATTGAGAGAACAAAGCTACATTATCTTTTTACGTTTGCAATATAATTCTGCCTTTTGCAGAAAAAAAAAAACAACAACAGAATCATGAACCTCCAAATCAGAACAATACCATGAAGAGCCGTATCCATTAGTGAATCAAATGAAGCTGCTAGGCATTCTCGAAAGCGCTTACAAAACAAACCAAAGGAGACTCCAAGTAAAGAAATCCTAAGTCCAAACACAAAATCCTTCCAAACACACCACTGGTGGCAAAGTGACTATACATGTTCCTGTAGGTCACTATTACAAGTCTCCCATCAAGATTGGAATCAGATTCTGGTGCCGCTGCATCATTTTTACTCATTCTTTGATGGACTTTAATACTTCTAGGGATAACGGTCACTTCATGTTAATAAAATGGTACAGAACCTGGGACACATTTTTGTATCAAGTACAATGCTACTTTCACTTCAAGGAATGCACTTGAATGATGCTATGAGGAAAAAAAAAAAAAAGAGACCCAAAATATCTATTTTTAGACACATTAGTTGTAAAAAAAAAAAAAAAAAAATAGTATTATGGCAATTCTGAGTTCTCCTACTCACAATAGTCCCTTTGGCTATGTAAAGTGCTGAATTACAAAAGATGCTAAAAAGAATTAGTGCCTTCCTAGGCTATTTTATCAGTCAACAAGTTGATCCTCCTATGGAAGGGAAACAACAACCTCTTTCCAATAGCAAAAATCTTACTGAGATTCATAAAGGGGATAATCCTCCCGTGATCCAAGATCATAGTAAAAAGCATACAGTTAAACTCAGTCTTCTGGTAGAGTGCATTAATCCAGAAAGACTGAGTCTACAAATATATTACAATTATAAGATGAATATGGCCAACTGATACTAAAGGCTACATGTAAATTGTTGTAATTTGTATTCAGAGGGAATTCAGCATTCTGAGTAGCCATAAAAATAGAACTCTAATATTCTTACATCAATTAAAACTGTGCAAACAGCCTACATAAAATGCAGGAAAATAAAATTTTTCCTTCAACAACATGCAGTCTGAATTTAAAACATTGAAGTCACTTTCTCTGAGTGAGTAGTGAAGCAATATCAGTATCTCTTGTCCTTCCTAACGGACATTAGAGAATAAAGGCATGGAAGTACTGGTCTGGATCATTCAACTCAATGTAAACTGATACCAACACAGTGACAAGTTGTCTTTACTGCTGTCGTCTTGAAGAATGCAAATGGTCTAGGTTTTACTTAGCATCTGCTTAACTGATTTGAATCATGCTTTTCTTTCTTCAGTAGGACATACAGTGAATACTTATTTCAAGTTCCAAGTGGTCCTTTAAAATCCCCTTAAAAAAAAAATAATGAGTGTTTCATTCCATTGAATTAGTACATACAAAATAAAGCATCGATTCAAGAAACTAATTTTCACAAATCATTTTCTCTTCTTTTAGTATTTATCAATACTTAATAATAAAAACACAGTTCCAAATTTATTTGTATTTCAGATTCATGGTACAAGGTGGCAAGGTGGAAGACCTTAAGAATGATTTTAAAAGTAAATAGGCTGGAACATGCTCTCCACTTACATGTCAATATTTGCCAGTGCTGTTTATGTTCACCCTGCAGAGTTGATTCACCTGCAAAAAAAGCACCAGAATCTCTTTTACTTTACTGTAGAACTCTTCAGTGCTTCTGGGAGCACTTATGAAATGGAAAGAAAAACTGCTAGAAATATAAACCACGTGATTAATTTTTCTGGCCTAGTAGCAACAACTCTGAATTATTACATGTTGTCACCTCTAGTTGCTTTATTAGATGGCCAACTTCTTTGATTATTTTTATGATTAAAGAACCCTAATTGAAACCTTCCTCAAAAAAAAAAACAACCAATTTCCCTCTGTTCCTATATGACTAGTAATATATTTTGCATCAGACATAGAAATAACTTAGTCAACTTACATATTTTTAATTAGCAGCCCAAACTCATTGGAAAAATCACTGTTTGTTTGTCAGCACTGGGAAGAGAAATATGAATTTCTTCATACACACCTGACTTATACTACTAACATTTTAATTATCCTCCCTTATTCCTGGATAAACTAATGTGCTTGGCTTTTATTCCAAGCTAATTTTCCTTGCAGCTTGATTTTTTTCCTGCTTATAAGTGAAAAATTAGTTTCCATCTAAACAAAGGTGAAGGGAAGGTTGGGAAATCCTCAGCCATACTGATATTTCCAATCAATTCAAATAGTTCCTTATGGCAGATGTTGAATTCCCATTCATTTGGGTGCAAGAATTTCTGTCAGTCATGCCCTGAGATGTACATTCCAGCAGGATTTGGCACAAAATAACTCAAGTGAATATACTGATCATAGGTAAATAACTATTATGCCATAAGTTACACCACCTTCACAGGCATAAGCAGTATCCCCTCCTGAAGTCTTTTACCCTTTCCTGTTCCACACCAAAAGGAAAATATAATAATGTCATTCCACCATGGAGGACTCACACACAGTATACGTGTAGGGGAGTGGGAGCCACTGTTGATTAATACCTGGATCATTAAGTGGTCTGCTACTCTTCCATCTACTTCTTTTGATCAAAAAGAATAAATTATAAGTGGAATTCAGGAAATGAACGTTTGACCAAAAATCATAATAGGCTCCCAGTCTCAGTTAACATCTGTTGCATCCAATGAAAGGCTTAGGGAGCTGTTTTGGGGAATTTATTTTTTTCAACTGAGCAGTTTCATATTTTAAATCACTATTGCTTTATGATATTGGTATAATTTAACACACTAGGATACTATAATGACCAGACACTGTGCTGCTGCTTCATGGAAGAATAGCACACAGCTGCCTGTGCTTTGTGCAAGCAAAGCATTGAAAATAATAGCCTTGTGATGAAAGCACATTGAGTTGTTAATCACTTTCTAATATTTATGCACAGAAATATTCTTGAGATAACTGAAATTAGATGCAAACAGCTAGAGAAGGCATAATTTTTGAGTATCCATGTGATAAATATGGCCATCTAACTGTACATGTGTAGAACCTGCCCTATTTGGACCTACAGTGGAAAGAAAACCTAGTCTTTCCCTGCTCAACATATGTGTCAAACCCATAATTTCATATTTTTTTATTCCAGATTGCTAAGTCCCAAACATTACAAAACTTAATGATCCAGATGTGCCACTATTTAAATGACATGAGTTATCTGGATAACTTAAGATTTAAGTGAGATACAAAGGCATAACCTGAGATAAATCCCAGAAAGGGAAAACTTGTTCATGCTCTTCCCCCACCTATGTTTTTTGGGTTTTTTTTGGTTTTTTTTTTTTTTTTTTTTTTTTTTTTTTTTAATTCAAAGACAGGAAATACACTTTCTCTCTATGGCTCTACTTTGAAGTATTTCAAATACAAAATCTTTTCCAGTCAATTTAACCTTCTTTAAGGAAGTTCAGGCAGGATTCGTCCTACACTGATCACTCTTGTCAGTAATAAAAAGAACTGAATGTGAAATAGTTCTGACAAAATAAATAAAAATTTTGAAGGATGAACATTCAATATTCCAGTAAATAGACATAAATTGATTTGAAGACTTAAGATACAGAACACAATATCTCAAACCAAAACCCTGCATATTCAAACTTGCCTTGCATGTAGGGTGAACTCTAACTTCATTTCACTTCTTACTATCACATTTGATACATTCCCTACAGTAAGTCAAATGATTAATCACTAGTATTTTCTCATAATATAACCTCTCAGCTTGTGATTTTCCCTGAATTACAGTGTTAGTAAAACAAATTCAGAGGCACAAAAGCTGAAAGTCTTAATACAGAACCTTTTCGATATTGCATTTTTAAGTCTTAACCTGATCTTTACAGGAGGTTCAAAAGGCTGTAATAAAGTAATATAAACTTTCCAAAGAATTACAAATTAAATTTACTAGCACACAATTATTTGCAAATTATTCAAATGCATTGGTAATACAGTTTGAAATTCATGCTGCATTACTCAGTCACCCAGCTTATTCATATGGAATAATGAAATCATCTTCTGACTTGCATATCAACTAGTCCAACACAGATCAAAGTATAGACCTGACTTCAATTCAGCTGTGAGTTTCACGATCCTGATCAATTTAAGAGGAAGGTGATTTGCAAAACTAGCCACCAGAGGACTACTTGTGCTTTTGCATTGTGCAGATGATTTAAAGTTTGCTTTTAGCTTTCAACATTCATGCTTCAAAAAATGAATTTCACACACTTTCTGTTTTAAAAAAAAAAAAAAAGCATTTTTGAACAAAGGTTTTTGCAATCAAATTAAGACCAACCTTTAATACAAGATCTGCTGAGTACATCTTAGTAATTCTGAAATATAACTGAAATTTGATTTTCTTCTAAAGTTTGTTTTGCAGTTAATTTCATGTAGGTTATTTATCATTATTAAAGTACCATAAAAAAATTTTTTTTGAAGTTGAATGAATAATCAAGCCGTATGTGCATTATTCAGTTTAAGAATTTGGTCAGATCCTCCAGAGACTTTCTGAACACCAGCTACCTGTTATATGATAGCCAGCTATTGTCATCTCAGAGAAAACAAGGCCACTTCTCAGAAGTATTTACTGACATTGCACAATGGTAGTTGTAAGTATAAAAATAATCATAGACATGTAGGCTTCATACATTTTTATTAAAACACTTCCTTAAAATGACAACATAAACACAAAATAGCTTTTGAGTTACCTTCTTTAAAGGCTAGTAGATCTGCATTTTGCTACTATACTAGGTAGAATGAACCATTTTATTCCAAATGTTTCGCTCTACAGACACCTAATAAAGCTAATATCAATATTTTCATCTACAACTCAATAGATTAGGAAAACAACCATCATGAGATCTCAGTGAAACAGTTTCCAATTTACAGTACACAGAGAACTACTTGAAATGCAAGATCTGATGATACTCTACAGGAGTACTAAAGACACAAAGCCCAACAGAAACTGTTGAGCTGCCAGTAAGAAAAGTATCAGCATTTTCCTTCTACTCCCAGCTGTAGGAAAAATCCGATCTTACAAAAACACTTATAGGTACTGAAACAAATTAATATTAGCAGTTGGTTATACGGCATAGGCAAGAACTGAAAACATGAGATTATGGTCACTTTGTTTGGAAGAGGAATTAAAATTTTGACTTCTCCTTTAAGATAAAAAAAAATAAGGAGGCTGACACAGGTTTAAAGCCTTCTTGCTGAAGATGTCTGTCGTTTTGCAACAACAGTATAGATGTATGTAGGTGCCTCCTATTTGTTTCTATGGAAAGTACAATAGATACAAAGAACACAACACTATTTAATAGAGCAAATTCTCAGCTACAAAACACTATTTTGTAATACAGTCACTACCAGTAGGTATGCATGTTCACCAACAACGAACAAAAGCCTGCATGCTGCACTTGTAAAAATGTGCATCAGTGGAGGTGACCCACTGTCACCACTGTTGAATCACAGTGCTCACTGTGCTCACATCCACTGTTTGGTCTGCATAAACATTCAGCAAGAATCAGGGAATGTCAGTGGGTGCCATTTTTTTGTGCATGAAGGAATTCAATGACATAGCTATGTTTCATATACACTTCCATATTAGACACCATTCTATCAGACTGTTCCTCGCTGCCAGCTGTCACACAGCAACAAAATCTAGTGGAATATTAGTGGGAAGGTTCAGCCTCTACTACCATAGCACCAACATCTGTCTCTGATGTTATGGACCAACATCATAAAGGAGGAGGCACTACTTTCAGAGCTGCCCTCACATTAAAAACATTTTTCGTTAATAATTCATGTAAAGTTGAGATATTTCATAAATCAACAATTTCTTTTGGGATCTAATTTTGTGAAAGCTCATCAACAACTCAGCGTGAGTGCATGACATCTATGAAAATTGAGTGCTTTTAGCATGCTCATATTACCTAATTAAACTGTAGAATTTAATCCTCATTGGTCCCTTCCAACACAGAATCCTCCAATTCTAATGCAGTTTCAAAACAAACAATTAAAGAAAACCTAAGTATGAAAGCTTATGGATTTAGCCCAATTAAAAAAAAAAAAATCAGATAAAAGAAAAAAAAAGAAAAAAAAAAAACAGAAGAGAGCATTATTGTTAAATAATACATGAGCAGTAGCATAAAGAGCAGGCAGAGGGATAGCCACAAGTGAGGCAGATCAGTGCAATTAGGACCTGTCAGTAGCCCCCAGGCTTGAGCTGTACAAATAGCAACAAGAAATACACATTAAGAATGTAAACACATATGCTTTAAGCTCCCTTTGCCTTGAGAGCACAGGTAGTAAGAAAGGACACACAGCTGTAGTCAGCTGCTAATCACCCCTCCCAGGTACAAAAGGGATCTGCAGGTCTGACAGGTGTCTTTTCCATTCCAGTGCTCCCACTCACTTCAGCTGCTTCCAGTCAACCATTACCAGGTGAAGGCTGCCTAGAGCCAAACAGCTCAGAGACAGCAAAAGCAAGAAGCCCAAATAGCTCTCTGGCTGGCAGAGGTATCTTAAGCTGCTGCAGTCTACAGCTTCCTTTCTTTTTTTTTTCAATTGCAAGTAATCAGTATGGTAACTGAACCAAGGGGGCTAGATGGCCCCAATCAGCCTCATCTGAGGCCTCCCCTACATCCGTGTGCTCTGGAGCTCTGTTTAAGTTCAACCAGGGAGCAAAACCCTCTAACTAAACCCTCTAAAAGAGGGTTGTTATGTTAGAGGAAATATACTGCTAGCTTAAGTATGATGTCAATCTATAGTCCTAGAGCCAGTTGATCCTGGGTAAGATGCTGTTAGCTTACTAAGTACTGTTACCTTAGTAAGGTATTTCTGTTGGCTTAGTCTCAGTCTTCCACTGTAGCCTTCTCTAGTGATTGTTTGATCTGATCTTAAACTTTGCCTTAACTACCATGATATTTTCTTGTGATCTGAACTTTTGGTTGTACTGGCTACTATTTCTAGGTTTTGCTTACCTGGTTTTGGAATGGTGGGGCAATTTCTAACTATTGAGGTCCATGCCTTGCTTTTCTCTGGCTGTAACAGCCTGTACAAAGCTCACACTTGTTTAGTAGTTTATTGCTTAAATGTATGCCATGATGCAACTATTCCGTGTAGTCTTGGAGCTTAGCTGGGAGCCAGCTGTGAAGTTATACTGGGATGGTGATTTCCCGTTGGGATAGAAGAAGATTAGAGAGAGTAAAGTGTATTTACATGCACCCAAATCTACGCCTACAACTACCTCTGGTTCGTTATGCAAAACACTGCAGTCACAGAACTTTTATTGAAGAAGTATAAAAATATAAAAGGGCATTTTAAAAAAATAATCCATGATTTCTGTGACCTTCTTACATAATTTGCATTTTCAAGCTCTAATGGTCAGGATCAGCTCACGCATTTATACTGCTCTACTGAGCTAAATAAAAGTGAATACAAAACAAAACTTTATATTTAAAGGAACAGTAGATGTTTATAGGGAGCAGTGGCTATAGGGGTAGTCATAGAATAGGATGGTTTAGGTTGGAAGTGATCTAAAAGATAATCCAATTCCAACCCTTATTCCGTAGACAGGATTGCTAACCAGTAGATCAGACTGTCCAATATGGGCACGCGGTAGAGACTTCTGGGAGCCACTGTGCTGGGTGTTGGTACTTCTCTCCATCCTGCCCAAGCAATTCAGAACTGACTATTATTATAGCTAGCTGAATTTAGAGACCCCCTCACAAAAAGTTCATCATGGCACCAGATCTCAAGCAGGATAAATTCTGAAACTGCTTCATATCTATTTCCATCAAATACTCTAACAGGTCTTGGTTTTGTAAACCTGTGCCACAGCAAAAATACAGTATGTACAGCATTTCTGTGTCTTACTAATAGTTTTTGTTTCTGCTCTAACACATCTTGATTTTTACAAAAGGCTTAAAAGTCTGTAGCAGCATTTTCAGTCTACCCTGGAAACAAAGTACTTTTGTCTTTGAAGCACTCAGTCATCAGGAAGCATTAACTATGACACAAAGCATGACCACACATAAATTCCATTATTAATAAACACTACCTGCTGCACAGAAACTCGAACAAGCTTTCAGCTTATGTGCGTATATAGTCTTGAGGCTTTTGTAACTTATGGCAATAGATTTCATGTGCTATACTCAAGAGTCAGCCCTTGCTAACCTATTCAAATCTCTTCTCAGAACTGCCAGAGATTTCCTATGTTATCTCTGTGTAGAGGAAGTTTTTCACTCAGAGGGTGGTGACGCACTGGAACAGGATGCCCAAGGAGGCTGTGGATGCCCCATCTCTGGAGGCATTCAAGGCCAAGCTGGATGTGGCTCTGGGCAGCCTGGTCAAATGGCTGGTGACCCTGCACATAGCAGGGAGTTGAAACTAGATGATCATTGTGGTCCTTTTCAAGCCAGGCCATTCTATGATTTTATGATTCTATGATTTAATTTGGACTGCTGATACCTGTCATCCTGAACTCTGTTTAGTGGATGCAGGGAACAGAAGTGGAGAATGCTCTTAGCATAGCCAAGCTTTATTCTGAAAATTTTTGGATAAGTTTTCAGAGCCTCCAGCAAGCTGAGCCCACTAAACTAAACTTGGGCCCATCTTGCATTTTCTGCATCTTTATGAAAGTGCAAAAAACCTCTCAGACTGCTAGCAACATCAGAACATATTTCTGTTCTATGAAATTAAGAACATATAATGTGGTGAGAGGCTGGCTACTTCTCATGAACTGAATTTCTCTTAAGCTCCAACTGAAATTTTGGAGATAAATGGCTTACTATACAGATAACAGAAAATACCCTATAGCTGTAATTATAGCGTTGGTATTCTTTTGTTTTAAGAATTCATCTGATACTTTTTAGGATTTTTGAATATTACTCTAGTATTTTTGTCTCAGGGCACACACCCCATCTGTCCAGAATAGACTTGTTTGTGCTAAGTTAGGGGCTAGCCGGTGAGTCATCTTTTATAAATGAATACTAGGAAGTTCTTGCAATACCATTCTGCAAACAGAAATGCCAGACACAATTATCCATTGATTCAATGACCTAAGAAGATATTGCACCTTCTGCCTGGTTAATAATTGATATATGTCTGATAAAGCAAATAGAGAAGGAAGATTTTCACTGCACGACTCTTCAGGCTGCTGTTTATTTTTGCTATATATTTTGGCAGCATTAAACCAGTTAAGGAATACATGTTCAGCGCAAGCTCAAGCAAGTCATACACATACGTACATATGAAAGAAAAATTAATTATACTCTTAGAATGAAGCAATTCAAAGGGTTAATTTGACATTGAGTCTTATAATTCTGAAAAGCCAGTAGACTACAAAACTTCTGACTAGAGATTTTATTTTTCTTAACATTTGTGTAGGCTTTGTTTGCATTATACACAAATAAAATAACTTGGAAAAATTAGCTTGCAGCTAAACTGAGTTCTGAAGTTTACTGTACATTGTATTCTTAATCCAGTAAGAATGATGAAATTTTTCTCTTGACTCTTAGCACTTTTTCTGTAAAATGGAGATGCTCATTTGCCCTTTCAATGTAAGGAGTCATAATCAAGGACTAGCAGATACCTTTCTGCAGAAGATCTTCCTATTGCTATATCTACAATAGAACTGTTAGATACTTTTGAGTGCTACAGCAAGAATGTATATACAAGTCCACCAGTTGTTTCAATTATTTTATATTATTATTATTTATTCTATACAAGAAATTTTTCCAGTCTATACAGAAATTTTCCAGTCTTATAAAGCCAACAGGTAAACCTAGGAGAAACATTTCTAGACTAAAAAATTAGTGTAGAATAAAGAAGTAGTATATGATGTAGGTTGTCAGAATAAAACACCAAACATCTGCTGGGTTCCCTGGAAGCCATCTCTGTTGATCTTAAATTTCAAAAGACTCTGCTTTCTTTAACAGACTTACAAGAAATAAATGTGTATGTTGCTCCAACTGAAGAGAAAATGATTATATGCTATTTCCAGACTTCCCAGAATGTCGCTGTCATTTGCTGTGTGCATTAGCTGCAGGATGGAGCTTCCTCCGCAGCTTCTGCAAAGGACTGCTACATCTCTGCTCTGAGATTATATTCACTTCTTTGTCTCAAAGAAGATGTTCTGGGATATGCATGTGATATTCTGAAAACTTCTGCAATGGTGGCTGTGAAAAGACTGTCTTTTTCATCCTCATTTCAAAGCACCTTATTTTAGATAAATACTAAACCACATAGAATGAAATTTTGAAGGAAACTTTATGCATTAATGTAAAGTGCTGAATCCCACAATTCTTTTCCTACTTTTACCCCATTTTCATTCATCTTCAGTCTTCATTAATCCAAATCAGTGCTAGTTGGACTGAGAAAGCACATCTGACATCCTGGCCAAACAAGAAAAAATGTTGTACCAATTCAGTTCTCATTTATACCACTGAAAATTACTGAATCATTAAGGTTGGAAAAGACCACTAAGATCATCTAGTCCAACTGTTCACCTACCACCAATACTGCCCACTAACCCCTGATCCTCAGTGCCACATCTACACACGCCCTCCCTGAATGGCCTGTTCTAATACTTCACCACTCCTGAAAAAAAATTCTTCCTAATACCCAAATTGATGTGATGTGATAATCAGCATTAACCCTGTGATGGCACTTAGAAAAATCATCCAATATAATAATAAAAGGAATATTATCTGGAAAAAAAGAACAAAAACAGAAAAGCATTTGTATGAAATCTATGCTTTGTCAGTTATTGATGTATTATAAATAAATAACTTTGTGCTATGTCTGTTGGACTAAGCAATCCGCAGATACTGTGTCATCAATTAAAGCCATTAAAATCTTCCCGCAGATTTATTTTAAGTGGTATTAGGTTCTTAGCAGTGTAATAAAATATGTGTTCATATAAATGATCTTCTGATTATTATTAGGTTCAAAATGTACCTTATATACATACTAATAATGCCTACCTGCATAAGCAGCTAGTACTTAAATTTAGTTTCTCTCTGAAATTTGAGCAAATGTTTTAATAAAAATGTTTCCTGCCATCCCCAAATCCCTAGATAACCATTCAGTTAGAAGATGCAAAAATGTTCTGTGTTAGGTATTGTGCCGTATTATCAGTTTCTGGATTGGGCTAATTCAAGCTTACAGTAAGGGGATTTAGTTCATTTTTGAAAGCCAAAACATTTATGTTATTTCACAGAATCTGTCCTTCTGAAGGTTTGCCATGCAGTCTCTTCTGAAATGGATACCGCTACATCAATTCAAAGAGCACTACTCCCATCTTCTCTCTTTTGTATTTTTATCAGGAAGATTTTTTTTAAATCTTCAAATATTTAAAGCAATAATATCTTTATATCTTTGCCAAAAGTACTAAACTGTCCTTTTCCCCATGTAGATATGAAAAGATGTGGTCTTGCTGCTGCTGCTATTTGCTCTGTGGGAAAGAAGCTAAAATAATGTTCTAAGCGCAAATAGAATACAGATGACTTGGCCTTTTTGAAAATAACTCTTTCTGTATTGATTCACTTCAGAAATAAAAGCTTATAGGACTGATTGAAGGTTTGCCACAAGCACAGATGAACCTCTACAGACGATTTGCACAAGTGACTTGAAGGCTTTAATAAATGTCAACTGTGCATAGCAGAATTACCCAGTAGCTACATGTCCCTCCTCCAAACCTTTTTTATTCCAGCTCCTAGAGACATTCAATTTATTTTAAAACATCTTCCTTCTTTTACAGTTGAGGATTTTGAAAGTGAGGATGAAGTCATTGTTTAATACAGTGATTATCCAAGTGGGATAAAAAGGGAATGGTAAGAAAAATAAGATAACTGTAAGAAAGCTTGTTACCATTGCTAGAGGGTAGGTGTTTGCAACACACAGTTGCAACCAGCAAATTTTGTACTTTCATTCCTTGAACATACCTTGAACAGATAAAAGTTTCTTTTTAAATAAAGGATTTTTGTGAACCTAATTGTCTGACTCACCACTTCAGAGAGAACACATTGTCTCCAGAGCTTTTTGTAGAAACACTAATCCATCTTAGTATTTAGTATGAAATCCTATCTTTTTTATTCTCCGTAGCTAATAGCTTGCTAGTCTGTTTGCCTTTCACAGTGTTGCCACGATTAAAATACATATAAACCATTTCTCAGTGTGAGCTTATGCACACCCAGGACACTCACACTTTGCTCAAATGGGAGTCACCTTGAAAAAAAGTCAAAATATTGGTAGCTACACATGTATAAAACATAATACCTACTGTTTTGAAAAAGTGTTGGGTCTGGCTAAAATACTCTTCAGAAATCTGAATAGTCTGCTGCAGGGAAAGTAAGATAAGAATCCAGCATGAAACTCGAAAGGAAACAGCTCCAGGAGGCTGTATGGTGGGATTTCCTATGGCTGAATTTAGTAAGATCTGTTTTCCTCCATCTCCGACTGAGTCAGGTTTGATCAACAAGATTTAACATATGTCATGATTACATTCAATTTAGAATTTTACATAAAAGGCTGAGAAAAGTATCAGTTCAGACGGGTATAGATGATTGTTAGAAAGTACCTGACCTCTTTGTACTGATGACTTCCTTAGGAAAGCCACAGGGGCAGGATTGGGCACCAATTTAGCTGAATTTGGACAAATATCTCTTTGACACAACAATGCTGTATGCCCAGCACTGTATCATCAGATTTTCCCCTCCCTCCACCCTCCAAAAAAAAAAAAAAAAATTCAAACCAACAGAATATTAAATTCGCTAGATTTCTTTCACAGTTTGGCAAGGCAAATGTTAGTCTTACCAGCACATCAGCCAGTATTAAAATCCCTAACAAGTTCATGGTATGAGTTTAAGCGAAGTGCAGTTCTCAGATGCAACATTTTTCTCTTCTTTTTTTTCTAGTTCCTGTCAACCACAGGGTGAGAGAACAGAATAGTAGTACTTGCCAACAGCTACATGGTCGTTAACCTGCTGAAATCAATCCATTAGCTCAGCTCAGTTCCTAAAAGGGCATAAATCCCTTCAAATTACTCATCAGTCATAAGTACAGAGAAGGAGCGAGGACAGGAGTTTAATCACTTTTGTGCAAAAACACTCATAGCAACACACTTTACATTGTCAAATGATGGTTTTAATGTCATTTTGAATGTACGCTTACATTAACAAGATGCAAGCATGGAAATTAGAACTTTTCCTCTAAGAGTCAATTGAGCTTCTTCAGAGCAAACTATGCACATAATAAACAGTTACAAAGCGCAACACTCAGGCTGTGATTTAGCTACAGAGCAAATAGAAACTTGATTTAATAGAAGGGTTTCAGTAGAGCAAAGCCTCATCCTTGAATGGGCAGCACAATCTGCCAGTTTTTCCAGGATCATTAACAGGGTTTGTAAGCACTACTGAATGGGAAAAAGAAGTAAGGAGATTGAAAGCTGGCTTTTAAAGAATGCAATCTCTTTTGAATTCCTAGCAAAGCAGGCTCTTCTGATTGTGTATCTCCCTACTCTGATGGAATTGCTGCAGACTGCTGAAGTTCAAGGAACAAGAAAAATCCAGAGCACAGCTACACGTTTCAACAAGCATTTGCAATTCTACTGTCCCTAGGGAGAATACAGAAACAGTAAAATTTCCACTTCCTAATGATCACTTTCTGAGGCTGATCCGGGAAGGAAAGACTAACAAGATGCAGAACAGGATAATACTGCTGCAGTAGAGAAAGAAGTTGTGATAATTTACCAGACTATGCAACAAACTGTTTCATCCACAAAACAAAATACAGCAAATGAAACTTCACTGCTATGGGTAATAAAAGTATTACAGCAACGTAGATCCAAAACCAATAAAAACTGTTGTTAATGTTCAGAACAGACTTCAAAACTGCAAGGAAATTTAGCAAATTTCTGTAGGAAGGGAAGCAAAACTTGGACAGTGGAAATTTAAAATTGATTAAAAGTAATCTCTGAAAGTATTAAAAAGGAAAGTGAGCAGAGAGCTTAGCTCCAGATTAGAAGGTTGAGAGCAATCCAGTGTTTCCAAAAGTGTGCCAACTCCTCACAAACAATTTTGCGTTAATGTTACGGACTGTAGTCAAAAGATGCCCATTCAACAAACAAAAGCAAAGATAAAGGGTTTCTTGAACTATTTATTTTACCTTTAGGAAAAATTGTATTTTACCAGATAAGCAGCATTTGCAGTAAAATAATGCATCAAATTGCTTCAAAGTCAGCCTATGCTGATCCTCTAGCAACCTGTAGCTCTGTTTTTCATGGTCCGTAGCTCTAAGTGGTCAATGTTACATTCGAAACCTTCAGCCACAAAAAGAAGCACTGATTGCACCTTTCTGAAAGGATATAGCTGCTATTCTTAAATAG
Organism: Centrocercus urophasianus; assembly: GCF_019232065.1. NCBI lineage: Eukaryota > Metazoa > Chordata > Aves > Galliformes > Phasianidae > Centrocercus > Centrocercus urophasianus. Next base: position 65,198,658 of record NW_024884253.1, read on the forward strand.
GAAAAATATATTTACAAAACCAAGATCAGTCTCACAGTAGCATTATATGTTTCACCCTACAACAGACATTAAACAGAAGTGTTGATGCTCACAGCTAGCTAACAGATTGGCAACAGCTGAGAGAAGAGGACGTCTCTTGGAAGAGAAATGGTAGGTGCAAGATTGAGTGGTGCCCTGGCAGGATTTATCTTCAGCAAGAAACTATCAGAGAGCTGCCAGATCATGACTCTAAGAAGGAATAAAAAGGAGGATTGCAAGAATGGGAGAATGGGATTTGAATATCCTATTTTCTGCATCTTATACTGAACTGAAGATTTTTTTTTTATTTTTTTTTTTGCTATGGTAGCACAAGGCATCCAGGACATACTCTAACCATTAGCAATACCCTTAGAGGAGCAAGTGGCAGCTAGAGATCTGCAGCAACAGTGGGTATGAATACTGTGCTACAGTATTCATTCTGCAGTGACTTCTGAACAAGACAGCCCATGTCATGACATCATTAGCAGAAGATGGTGTAACAGCTGCACAACACATAATGGCAGCACCTCTGACAGACTTTATGGGAATATGGCTATTGGAAGGTATAGTAGTTCTTTAAGCATCGGGTAAATGACATAAAGAAAACAACATGAAAGGTCTATGCATTTGTCTAGTTTTAAACTAGCTTCTCATGTCTACTTAGTCTCCAAGTGTCTGTCTCAGAGCTTTTGTAGTAGCATTATTAAAAAGAGGTCAGTGAGACAACTGAACTATAATTCATGAAGCATAGCTGAAGAGAGTGCCCGTGTAGGACTTCAGGTATCACTTTCTAGGTATCAGTTTGCAGGTGACCGGCAATGTCCTGCTAGAGTGTCTAATTCCCTCGGAAGTGGCCTAATGTAGAAGGTATGATGGTAGTTTGACTAAAAAGTCTTTGTAGAAAACTGGTCTGGTGCTACCAAGGGAACGCTGCTTTTATTCTTATGCAGAAGACTTTTTAAAGAATATGTGCCATTGACTGATAGAAGTAGACTTGAGAAAAATTGAAAAAAGTCATGAAAGCTTCAAATGGCAAAGCCACTACTCACCTAATGGAGCTAGTTGGCTGACTGGTAGCAACTGGGTAAAAATAAAGGCAGGCAGAGCCCATCCAGAAATTGTTAACCTCTGAGAGAGACTGACAGAACAATTCAAGTAGCAGAATTAAAAAACTAAGAAGTACTGACTTCAAAAGAGAGGGCAGTACTCCTCTTTTCCTCTTCTTCTAAATGAGCACCTGCACGTTTAGTAATTGCTTTTTTACAGCACCATCATTATCAAAACTTTGAGCACAGGCCAGCAGTGAAGATAAAATACTGGAGATGTGATAATCTTTGTTGGGGAAGTTTCCCCTCCCTATCTCTTTTCTATGAATAATAGTTTTCCTTAAAATACAACACACACACACTAGAGTTTTATTAAAATGTTTCTGTTCGAGCTGTGAATCAAAAAGCTATAAATGTAGGGCTGACAAAAGGAGAAAAACCCTATGTGACCCTGTGACAGTAACTGTCAGGTTTAACAAGAATGAAGACTTATACAGTGTATTCCCTAATTCTATTTTTCCAGTGAAAATACTTATCTGTGTGGTTGAAGTCTGAAGAAATGGAGTTGTGATCATATGGTATTTATTTATTCTTACCCTAAGTTCTGGAGTTCTTGGAACCATTGACAAGCTATAGCAATGTAAATGAAATGCTTCTAATGTATGCTGCTTTGTGATTATAACATGGATGAGTTGCTCATGTATAATTTAATTTTCACATTAGAGATTTTGTTGCAAGTATGGTGTTCTCATATCTTGTTACTTGATTTAGCAGAGGAAAGACAAAAATAAACATTAGAACTTTCATTTTCTGATATTCTTGTATTTTTTCTCTCAGAATTGCCATCTTCCTGAGATTTACCAATAGTGAAGCAAGCTAGATACAGCAAGATTCTGAAAAATGTGTTATCCATTAGAGAGAATTTTTTATGACGTATCAAATATTTTTTAAAACGACGCTCCCTTCTTAAACGAAGTCTGTGCCACTGAATTTCAGTGGAAAAATAACTTTTTTCACGAAATTAATATGCAAAGTACAAAACTGTTTCCAATGCAGGAACTTAGAAGTTTTAGTTTTCCTTTTCTGTTTTTCAGGCTAGAAATGGGTTTCATTAGCATTACTGACTTTAAGTAACACCAAACACCAACATCAGGACCACTGATCTGTGTTCTGGTACTTACCCTGGAGTATTTCTGTGATTCTTGCACATTATAAGAGCATGTATACAAGCTAGTACCTTAAGCCAGTTGATACAACATTGGCTTTCATTCCTGCTTAATTTCCCCAGTGTCTTATACCAACAAGCAGAGGGGCTGCTGTTTTTCAGGGTTTCAAACTTTGGGTGTCTTCTTTGAGGTTCATTGGGATAAATTCATTATGCACACAGAAGTGTTTTTAGAACCAGGAAAAGCTTGTGACATTAATTTTTTTCTCTTCTTTCATTTTTTTGTCTTTGTTAGGAACAGTTTGCCATCTGACAAGCAGGCTTTTGTGAGCAGCTTAATTGCAGCATTTGAAAAAAAGAGACATGTACCATCAAGTGGGCTGGCCAGTTTCTTAGTTGTTTCATTCAATAGTGTTCTGCCTGACTTTTCATTTTTACTGATCTTCTACTCCTTGCTTCCAGTTTTAACAATGAAATTCCTACCCTAATTTCTTTTAATTGCATTTCCTTTAATGCAAGGCAACACTATGTGTTGAATAAGTTTGAAAAATCTTAGTAATAGCTATTTCCACTTCTCTTAACAAATGTGTCAGTCCACAAATACTTCCCTATACACACTCTGGACATTTGTTTTTAGTGCTCACATGTATAAGAAATACATGAATAAGAAACAAAAAAACAAAGTCCAATGTTTTAAATTGTCTGAGAATATGGCAAGACTAGGGCTAATTACAACGTTGATATTCTGGGACATCCAGGAAAAGGAATATGTAGTTGACTGATAAAGCAAGAAGTGTTGAACATATAAAACCTCACAATTCACAGATACTTACATAAAGACTTTTGATGAAAGTAGACCAACCATAAAGTAAACAGTACTAAACTAGCCAGAGACAAAATAAGCATTTATTTATATACCTCCAGCTGCTATGTAACAATAACGAAGACTCACAGGAAGAATTAAACTCTTATACTGAAGAACTTTACTGGAAGAAAGATATCTTGTCCTACCCTTGTTCTTTCTTTCCAATAGCTTGAATGCTTTGTTTTCATCCAATTTGAGCTAATACAATCTACTTTCCCTGATAGAAGTTCAGACAGGCACAGAATTAATCACAAGAAAAAAATGATTTTTAAGCTAATTTTTAAGAATATACATTGCAAATAGCATTTGTTGGTTTCTGTCTTAGATGTTTTTCACATATATAAACCCATTAAATATAAGCAGAGAATTTAATATCCTTCTATATTTTAATTAATTATACTTCTTTATATTTAAAACCATAAAATAATGCCAAATTATATTGTTTTCTCAATTTACATTACACAACTTTTGCAAGCCTTAGAATCAAAATATATGAGAATATATTTAATTTACATTTAATTACAGTTTTGCATGTTCATTAGATTTTTTTCTCTTTATTTCACTAACTTCTGCCAGCATTTAATTGGTATAACATAGCAGTGAATGTGGCAAATAGATTATAGATAGTTTATGCTGTGTGCTAGATAAAACAGGAAATTGAAACATCTATGTTCAGAAGAAAGCAACTCTGATAAAATTAAATTCAACAACTTTAATTCTTTTAGGAAAGCATTTATTCTTTTGAAAAATGTCACAAAGTAAATTACAGTTAATTAATCACACTCTGAATAATTCCCAATTAGTTTCCTACAGTTCTTCTATGACAGCTCTTTCCATTACTGCAGTGTGAAAACAATAAGCAAAGGAGAATGACAATACATAATAACTGGAAGAAATTAAATTATAATGGTAACTTTATTGAATACGATAAAGTAATGTCCCTGTAGAACAGCTCCTGCAGATTTCACCAGCATAGAGACTTGGCAGTGACACAGATTTCTCTCTAGAACTTGAAGAAGGAAAAGGGTACTTTAATTATAATTAAAATTTAAAGCTGGGTAGATTTGAATTTCCCTAAGCAAAAACATCTCCAGGATGGAATTTTGTTCTTGTTCTTTTCTTGTTCATCCTTTTCTTACTTAGACATTGCTGAAATAGAAGAAATTTATCCTTCATATTTTACTTTCTATCCTATAAAGTATTGAGACGTTTGAACTGAGATATCAAAATCAACCAGGAAATAAAAGTATAAAATCAGTGTTCCCACAAATGATAGATAAGATGTAAAAAAAAAAAGAAAAGAAAAAAAGAAAGAAAGAAAAAAGAGATTTGCAACGTGGGACCCATTCTTTCTACGGCATAAATAGAACCTTTAGCTATTCTCTGTAGAATGTCAACACTGTCACCACAGGAGAAACATTTCCAGAATGGAGCACTATAATTTTTCTCTCTGTGTCAAATGTTACTGGTTTCTCCCACGCATGAAGATCAGTGAGGCACTCATTTTCACTTGCATCTCACAGAATTTTTGACTTCTCTTCAGATATTTTACCAAGTGCTTCGGCAGATGATGAGCTGAAATCAGTTTATTTGTTTTTTATAGTATAGTGTGCTATTATAATTTCATGCATTTACTTTTCTAAAAGCAAAGCCAAAGTAACTCTCAGCAGTTCTGACTTGTTTCTAGCTTTATTTTTTTTAAAAAAAAAGAACCTAAAAATGATTCTGCCTTGAATACAGCATATCTGCAGAGTATTTCTAATTCTCAATGCTTAATGATTGCCTTCTCAACCTTTTGCTGATTTTAAAAGAGACATCATTTGCACTATTTTTCTTGTTCCTGGGTTGGAACAGTAATTTTCTGTATGGACTGCATATGTGCTTGCAACCAGTATCTCATCTGAAAATAGCATCTGGCAATTCAGCTTTCCTTCTTATTTTCTTCCCTTCACAGGATATCTTTTATGTCATACCTATATGTGCAGGAAACTTCCAAATCTCTATATCACTAACAGCTGCTAAGCCTAGGGAAGAGATTGCTGAAAAAAAAGTGTGCCATAAGACATGCTCAACTTCCTTAACAACCAGAGCTTTTGCTGAGCAGTGTCTCTTAGTAGAGCAGAATGGAAAAATACAGAAAACTAATAGGGAGATAATGGGCAAGGGTAAGCACATGGATAAGCACACGGTAAGCACGGTAAGCACACAGGTAAGCACACTCCATGACCATGAAAGCAATATTTCACAAATGTTGAAGAGCTGGTAAAAGTTCTGGAAATTTTCTCAGAGTTGCTGATAATAAAGTGGTAGTTAACTGCTGCTTTTCTCTTGCATTTCTATTATCTTTCTAGTCAAAGATAGATATCAAAGCCATAGTAAGTGAAATGGTTCAAAACTTTCAGCAGTCAGGGATTGTCTAAAATGATTGGTTCATCTTAGTACAGGACAAGTGAGACAGCTCTCCCAAGAAAACAAAAATGCCCTGCAGACACATGGTAGATAGGCAGACATAGAACTAACAGCAGCAATACATCCCTCTTGAAAGTGAGGAGCACCTTGCAAATCTTTTTTCAGAAAGGAAATAAAGTAGTTATATATCTGAAAGGCAGATATATGTGTGAGTTTTAAGAAAATCTGAATTGTTCAGTTAAAAAGTGTTACAATATATTGACCTTTGACCATTGTAAGAACCACATTCAATAAAAATGCTTTTCAACCTTGCAGGCAAAAAAGATATCAGGGATGATGGTGCCTGCATTCTGCCATAAAATTTGTTTGTAATCCATTGCATATTGTTGCAAGGCTGCAGTAATTCTGTACATTCATTCTTCCTGTTTATAAATGTTAAGAGAAGCATATCTGAGGAACATAGGTTCAAATCCCATCATAAGAATCAGCCATCAGTCTCAAAGGAAAACTATCAAGGGCCAGGTTTTCTGCAAAATTTGAGTGGACTGCTCTTGTTTTGCAGTGCAAAGGTCAGGAGCAAACTTTGATCAGACAGTAGTAAGGTCAAAACTTTCAGGGCTTGTGAACTAGGAGGAGAGGTGCTGGTTACTGCTGCTGTGCTCAAAAGAGTGAGTTGGAAGGTCCTCAGAGAGGAGAGGGAAGTGGGTGACCACAATTTTCGCCTTATGGCTCCAAATCTGGTACTGAGCTGTCTTTTCAGCTAGCAGGAAAAATCATAGCAGCAAAGTAAAAATGAAGTCAACAGTGAGCATTTATACTGAATTTTTAAAAAACAATGTGGGCAATGAACTACAAATACCTGTTCACTGGATGTAAACATTTCATCTCTGGGACACTATGGATAAGACTGAATGACTTTCAGACCAGATACTCCTAGCAGCATTCTCTATTAACATCAACATCATGAGGTAGCCCTAAGGTATTTGTATTTGCATTTTCAAGCATACAAATATCCTCCTATAACTTACTTTGTAATAAAGCTTGCCAAGGATGTATGAACCACATTTAAACTCACATCATCTGATTACTTTAATCACACAGAGTCCTTTGCAGTTTGCAGAATCTCTCTGCTTTCCCCAAGGAGCCTGTGGAGCTGAAGCTATCATGATGCAGCCTGTTGGGCCGTATGCGGTTCAGAAAGGAGGTATTTACTTCCAGACATATTAAATTGGACTTCAAATTAATTTTGTCATGTGGTCCCTTTAGCCTGTTTCTGCTCCCTCCTTCTGGCCCCAAAAAGCAGAGAAGTCTCTTTCATAATGTTTCTTTACAACATGAAGCTGTTAGAAAGGTCTTTTTCACCACTGAAGAAAAGAATCATAATAAATATGAAATATAAATATGAAATTGTAATCAGTAATAATCTCAGCTGTTTCAAAAACATAAATCCTATCCTATTTCAGCGCAAGAGTTTTGTTGTTTTTTTAACCAAATGCTATAAAACAAGTATTTAGCCATATATTCTGCAAATAAAATGATAGACCTTCACACAACAGTCACTGTCAGAGAGCAGGCCGATTTGAGAAAGCATGTTTCTGTGTCCTTCCCATGTGCAACTGGTCAAGGATGTGCTGAGAAATGATTTTTTAGTAAACAAGCTGACAACTTCAGGAATGATCCTGTTTTCTAAGGCTTATAACCACTAAGCAGATCAAATATAATTCCTCAAGTATAATTCCTCAGAATAAGCAGAGAAAGATTTAGGAAGCAGAAAATATGGTTAAACTGCTGATGCCACTGGGAATTTCTGGGAGCCATCACAGAAATAGCAGGGAGCAGGAAAGAGACTAAAGATCTCTAGATGGGAGGCCTCTCCCAGATCCTGCTGCGAGGCAGGGAGCACAAAGACAGAGGATGCCTGCTTGTCAGGGCTGAGCATACAAGATTTAAGTGATCTTGCATTTTCACATTTTCAATTCCTTTCATTGCAATGGTAGGCTTGAAGAAGTCAAGCAATCCTGAATACTAGAGTTTAGCACAGACTGGAACTAATTATCAAGGTTATTCAGAATCCCTGCTACTAAATGCCAACAATTAGTTGGATCCCAGGGACCTGACATCGTCAGCAATACCCTTGTTGTGTACTTAGGCATTCCTCATACACTTACATGTTTCCTTCCACTGTGATCTAACCAAGTCTAGCCAGGCCAAATGTCCAAAAGTAGTTGCTGTCTTGGATGCCTGAAATTAAATAAAAACACTTGAAACTTCTTTAATCTGTTACAAACTAAAAGTCTGGCAGATGCAGAACACTGAAAGCTTTGACCTTAAACTAGAAAAGATTTTAGCTCATACCTAGCGCTATGTACATGACAGCATCAGTAACCTAAACTGTAGGATGTGTTTTTACAGAGAATAGGCAGAGAATTCTGCTGTGATATTTCTGATTATATTAATTATGCTTTTGTCCTCTTTGCAAGGACACATTAGGCAAAATTATTTGAGAAATGCTACTTTGCTTTAAAGAAAAGAAAAAAATTATCAAAACTGAAGTAAGGTTTCAGTATATGGAAGAAAAGTTCATCATCTGAAAGACCTTAATGGCTGTCTTTCCTATTAACCTGTCAAATATAAATAATAGTATTAACAATGAAAATGCTTTGGTTCTAAAGTACACGTTTCTTTTGAAGATCTCTGACTATCTCACAAAGAGAAACAAAAAAAAGATAAAAAAAACCCAGAATTTTAAAACTGTAACATCTGCATCAAATAATAAGGATCATTACAGTTTATAAGTAGAGGAAGTATGTTACAGCTTTGCAGCCTGCTGTACAAACATTACCTGTAAATGGTTTCAGCCAAGGTTCAAGTAATTTTCATTTAACCAGAAACAGTGAGCAAAAAGGGCAGTCATCACTGGACTGAAAGTCACCTTCTTTGGTTTTGTGCAGTTTCTGGGACTGTGTAGAAATATCTTTTATCTGTATCTACACAATGAGTTTTGAGGTGTCCATGAGATATATTTTATAGAACATACTGCTTCTGAAAAAATACAGAAAAAAAAGAATAAAGAGGAAAAAAAACCTTTTTTTGTCCTAGTGGAAAATAGCAAAAAAAAATTCCTTAGATATTTTTCATAGGAAAAAAAAAAAAGGGAAAGTTCTTGATCTCAGAAGGTTTTCCTAAATGGAAAGAGTTTGCTTGTAGGACCTAAACAAGTTCATCAATTCAGCCAGTCTGTTTGAACTTTGGTAATGCTTAATAGGTAATGATTGATGTTCCCACTTTCCCATGTGATCTAAGCTTCCTTGTAAACTATGAAGGAACATTGTAATCCACAACTACATTTATTTGCTAAGTTTCTGTCTAAGCCCATTTTTCTAATGAGTATTAAATTTTATTCTGAGACTGAAAGATAAACACATTGTAAATTTTGAACTCCTAGAGAAATTGAATATTTTTTTGTTTTCAATTAGATTTTGTCTGCATTGACTTTATGTAGGACAGCTTCAAGTCTGTTCCTTGCTACAATCAAATATTTCAGGGAGAGATGATGGAACAATAACTTTTATCCATGTTTAATATTCTGTAATAGTAGTACTAGCTATACCAATCTGTAGCGTTGCATTCATGTTCATGGAAACCACTAAAACTAATCTTTCTGCCCTTTAGCTTGCAAACAGCAAAGAATCCTTCATTCAAGACTAAGTCCTAAGTGAGGTTTGCAGCATAAAGACCACAAGTTCCTGGGCTCAGAGGAATTCCAATGAACAGTAACTGAGAAATAGCAATTGTTATTGGCAGCAGGCTCAATGGAGAGCTGCGTTTCCATAAGAGCTTTCAGGGTACATAAAATAAAAGCGTAAACAATTTTTTTCCAATTCAGATTCAATCCTTCTCTAAAACTTCTTTAGTTTTTTCAAACTCTTCTCTACTACTTTAATTACAAGATCTCAGTATCTGAAGAGCAACTTGTTTGTAACTAACTTTTTGTTTGGAGATGGCCTGCAGAATGTCACAGAGTTATCTAGATCTGTGTCCATGACAGGAGGACAGCAGACCCACAGGCCCACTGGCCCAAAAAAAAAAAAAGAAAGGGGGGCTGGGAGAGTGTTGATGGTTTTATGGTTTGGCCTGGTTCTGTGACTAATGGGGCAGGGGGCCCACAGTCACACGCCCTGGGAAAGGGGAAAAGGCAGAAAGATAGGGAGACGGGAGCTGGGCCAGGTCATGAGAAAAGCGAGTCCCGGGACTTGCCAGGACTTTTATTTTCCCCTCTAAAAACAAAGTCCTTTGGGATATGTAGTTCTTCTCTTCTGAGAGCCAGATATTTAGAAAAATGGCGGTCCACGGTAGTGGGGCTTTAACTCTTTACCTCCCAGTGCTTTACATGATGTTATGATGTAGAATGCTAATAAAATCATATAAATCATATAAAAAAAATCACAAAACCATGAAAAGAAAGAGGACCAGAAGCTCAAGATAAGACGTAGGAATTCCATACACTCACTCTATGTGCTCAAAATATTTTATTTTGCCTGCACTTTTTTCCTCCTATAGCATTACAGGCAAGAGTTAATTATGAACTTAAATCTATGAAAAGTTGGCTTTAAGTGAAATAGAAGAAGGTTTTTGGAATGGATTACATATAACCAGAACCACTGAATGACTACTGCTTATCAATAGGCTAGAAAGTTGCTACAGATAACCAAAAGGTACTGGGAGGGAGCAAGATTTCTGGAGGAAGAACAAGCATAAATAGTGTTTTAAGGTTTTGAATTGAATATATTTTAATGTTAAATACATGCATGAACATATGCATGCATCCCAGAAACATTTATTTTACTTTTTTTTTTTTTAACTTTCTGTTTCTGTGTACTACCTCACTAGGTGCTACACTAAGTTTTAGTGCATGGGGTTTTTATGACAGTTTGAGTGCATTGTTCAGCAGCTTGTCTTCTGTTGAGTAACAGAGCTTTTATTATAATGCCTGAGAGATACTACAAAACATACAACTCTCTCTGAGGAGTTTGCAATCTTCAGCATTACTTAACATAATATGCTTCATTATAAGGTTGTTTTGAATTTGATTACATAAAAAACCTTGCTATGATCTTAAAAAAGTTTTCACAGAACCTAGAGGACAAAGTGGTGTAGACTGAAGGGCCCTCTGTCAGGTAATCTTATAGATACAGTCATTTTATTTTGATTCTGACCCTTAGGAGAGTCAATCATGCGAGGATATGAAAAAAGTTGTGTAATGACCAACGCCAGAATAGGAAGATACAGCCTTTGCTAGTGGCAACCATAAAAAGAGCTGCCCGATTTTGGCAATAAACTTGATCTGCAATATACAAAAGAGATGATGCCTAGATTTAAATCCTTATTGTACGATGGGACTACGCCTTACTTTGCAAAAGCGGAGCACAGTAGCAGCAGGATATCTGAGCTGTTTTTCAATGCACTGACACTAACTTACAGACATCTATACAAAATAACATCCAGTACAGGTTAGGAAATCAAAGCATAATATTAATTTCACAGTCACTTGTGCAAACTGAATTCTTTTTGTTCAGTCCTCCTTGCCATTATATTAGCAACAACAGAGTATGAAGTTCATGGAGTTTGCATTCATGTAAACTCAAATTCATCATCTTCTACAGTTACATCAGAAGACTAAAATTTCCTCTGCTGATAACCAGGAAGAGAGGATAACACATATTCCCATCAGCCTGTAAAGTGGTTAAACCTGGAAAAAAAAGGTGTCAAAGGAAATACAGACAACACTTTCTTCATTAATCTTTCAAAAAGAAAGCTAAAAGACAGGGAAATATCCTTGAAAATCACAGCATCAAGTCCAGCACAGAAATGCACATAGAAAATATAATACCTAAATACTAAGCTACTGTACTATAATAAACAGAGTATCAAAAGGACCTTTTCATGAATGTGGGGATCTAAAACATCCCTTTCCAACGCTGAAAACTTTGGGTATGAATGAAATGGTTGGATATTTCAGAAATAGAAACAAAGTGCTAGAAGAGAAGTGCTAGAGAAAGAAAAGAGAAACAGAAAGACAAAAGATTTGGAACAATATGCTATGCTGTGCTTAGTAGGTAATAATTCCAGAAAGATATTTAAAAGGAACAGAGATAAAATTTTATTTTTGGTCTGTCCTTCTTTTAGAAAGCACCTGATTCTTTCTGATTAATTGATTCGAATGACAGTCGTCAACAGCTAATGAGCTACAGATGTCCAAATCTGTAAGCTGCAGTCAGGAAAACATAGCTTATTTATTAGTCTTTTACAGGGATTTTTTTTTTTTTAAGGATCTTTTTTATCAGTTCTTTTTTGAGTTCAGCATCTTCTGACTTTGCAAAAATCTTTAGCTCCATCTTCAGAGCAATAACGTGCACACATCTTCAAACTAGAGAGGTAGGGATCTATTAACCATGATCGTAGTGCATTGGAGTGTAACAGCTCAGATGCCTTGGAAAGATGAAAGCAAGAGAGAATTTAAACCAAGTATGAGGCAGAAAACTTTGAAGTACAATTCTTTCCATGGATTGGCCCTGATTTTGACAATTACTTGTGCTACGTTCATTCAGGGGAGTTCTTTTACAGTTTAAACATACATGGGTGCAAGTGCTTCTCTGAACAAGGTTATGTTCTGCCAACATGCACATAAAATATCAATGAAAAATTCTTGGAACAGTTGAGATGTAAGAAAGGAGGATGTGCAGTGAAATATAGTGATTTGTTTAACTGGGAACTGAGTAGCTTAAAACTGGTGATGAAAGTTGGCACTCAACTGTTTACACTAGAGGCTGAATACTTAGGAGCCTACAGTGAAAATAAGAAGCTGCCATTTGGCAGAATTAACAGGTCTGTTGTCATCTGCACGACAGCTGGATTATAGAGTAGTAAAGCTAAGGAAGTTAGAGGAGCACAGAACAAACTAATTCTCAGTTGAGTGTGTGGCTGCTTTTAATGCCAGTATTTTAAAGGCATTTCCTCACTTGGTTGTAAGTGCCAGGTCTCTTTTTGCTAGTGGCTTTTTTCTTCCTCCAACTCGTACAGATTTTGACTGAGATCAGGTGGAGATATGAACTGTGCTTTGGGGGATGTTGCACTCTCTGAATTGTCCATGAACACAAACAAGTTTAGTGGATTTGCTACTATTTTAATTACTCAGTTTACAGTATTTTCAGAACACACATCAAACAAATAACACTTGCAAGTAGCCAGCTGAGGATCCAGTTTTAACCTAACCACATGGGTATTGAAGAACATACCTAAACCTTTGTGGTCTGGATCTAAATATATCCAATCAGCTTACTGTACTGCAAGTCACATTCTCATACAATGGACTGCCTCTCTCAAATTCAGGAAAGTATAAATGCTGTAATTAAAAAACTGTGATGACAAAAAAAGAAGAAAAAAAAAAAAAGCCCACATAAAATTTAATGTTTGTGTTTTTGGTTTTTTTTTTTCAATAAAGGAAATTTCAGCTTTAGTAATAGCCAGAAGAATAGAGCTTAAAACAATTCAAATAAAACTGGATACATTATATTCAAGACAAGTGTCGCAAAGTGACCCTAAATAATTGTCAATTGTCCTCCTTTCTGTACCCTCTTTCAGATTCAGGGGCATATACTTTGCTGGGGAGTTTGCTACCTTGAAGTCAGGCTGTTAAAGGGGATAGCTTTCACACCTGTGAACCTGCTCCCATTGATTGACGGCTCTGCAAAGCATGTTTGGACTGGTTCAATCAAACATAAAAACTGCAAAAATCATAACCAGTTTGTGAGCTACCTAATAAAATCTACTCCTGACATTCCTCTTTCTACTGATCTCTCTCTTCACGGGTCACAAGCAGCATGTTCTGTTCAGCTGGTACTTTCTTCTTTACCTGTCAAATCCAAGTCTGTCTAACAAGGGAAGCACAGATAAAGGAGTTGAACCTCAATACATACCAAATGAATAGTTAAAATAGAACATGGAGAAGGCATGTGTATGATGTATCAAAGAAGCAGCTCTGGTAGCTCAATTCCTACTTAATCCCTATAGATGTAGAATTGTGACAGAGAATACAGGGAATTCATTAAAGCATGACTAGAAGTAGAAAATACCCCACCAAGAAAAATAAATGGCAAACACATATGTGGGAGTTCTTTTCTTATATAAAAGAATTCTTTCTGGAAAGATAATTGCCCTGTAATCTCCTCCACTAGTAATTCAGCAAACTGAAGGGTCATATGCACCTTGAGGGACAACGTTTTAACAGGAAAAATACAGCTGTTCTCCAAGTCCCACACCATCATGAAGAAAAAACACCACCTCAGAATAACACAAATCCATATGAACTGATAACACTGGGAATTTTGAAGCAATTCTTCAGGCACTTCATTACCCTCAGAATGAAGTCAAACCACCAAAAGAGAAGGTATTTCATAGGATCACCAAGGTTGGAAAAGACCCAAAGGATCACCCAGTCCAAGGCTCTTGCCCCAGTCTCATTTCCTATTAGGATTCTCTATGTTGTACTCATTAGAGTGCATGTGTAACAATATTGGTCCTTCAAAAATGCCCAGAAACCTGAAATAAAGCCATTCTTGCCATCTGTAAAATGTATTAAATGAAATGAGGAGAACTGAAACACTGATTAACTAGGCAAATTATCTAATGCTTTAGGTGTGGTGCTCTGTGATATTAATTAGATTATTTTATAGTTGAGCTGATTTTGTAGTCTCATACAATGCTTATTTTTAAATAAGCCACTTTCAATCATTGCTTCTACATTACCTTTGTTTATTCATAATGCTAGAATGCATTCTCTGATTCTTAATTTTCATTTTAAGTAGTTTGAGTTATCAATATGATTGTGTCAGCACAGTAAAGTGAATACACAACTCAGATCTTGCGACTTGATGACTAATGAGTAATAGATACACTTACAGATGTATCCATGATACTATGATACAGTCCAGGTACAGTGGATTGTAACTGTCTGCCCATTATCTTCCAAGATGTGAAATCTCTTGTCAGGAATATAATGTGGATAGCTGAAGTAAGGCAGTCATTTTGCATAGCCACATAATATTTTTAACATTTAACATTAATAGTAATTTTAGTATTTTTCTAACCTTAGTAGGATTTGAGGGAAAGAAGTAAATATTCTGAGACAGAAGAATGTTAAAAAGAAAAATGTTCAACTAATAAAGAAAATGTTTTTCTGGGGCAATCACTGCTAACTGTAGCATAAAAATTCCTGCCCAACCAGACCAATTGGAAAAGTACTCCCCATCTTTTCTCCTAAATAACAAATTTAAACTAGGGACCAGAAACTTAATAGTTTTACAGTTAACAGCCTTTGCATATACCATGCAACAAGCCAGCCTGAAAATTCACTTCTATAGAGATTTTTTTCGTCTAGCTTCAAATTTCCACCACTGTGGTGGCCTACCTCTTCTAACACCGAAGATGCTTGAGATACAAGAGAATTCAGAAAAACTGGAAACTACAGCTTGATGTCTCACTGGATTTCAGTGCAAGTGAGCTATGGGAACCTGCAGAGCTTCATTCAACACATGACATTTGGAATTTGGAAAATAACTCCAGTATATCCAAGGCACTAAAGACTACATTGAAGATAGAGCTTGGCTGAAGGGGTGAATGAGGCAGCCTTTGGAAAGCATAGCGTTAGAGTTGATAGCACTAGAATACATGGAAATAACAAATGTTTCCACCCTTCAGGGGAAAAACAAAAAAGAAAAAGAAAAAAAAGAAGGAAACCTAATTTTTAGTGGGTTATAGGCCTGTTTCATATTATCACAAGTTCATTTTTACTTGCATCTCGGAAAGTATTTGCACACTTCTAGTTTCAGAGTGCTTGAATAGGAGATGCAAATCACAGCCCTCAATCCAAAGACAGAGAAAAAGAAATCAAGAGATGAGAACCAATCTGAGCAAAGTCTTGCTATAATGTAGTGGAATAAACAGGAACAAAAGATTATTTTGCTGAGGGGAAAGGGCTGTCCCTATTTAGCAAGACATGCTGCCTTCCATTATAAATACTTTTTTAAAGATAACTGTGGAAAATACTGGCTTTCAATTATGCACCTGGTTCAGAAGATGCTATCCTTTTGTGTTTAGCATGGACAACATTATTAATGATCAGCATTTCAGAGGAAACTGATTTTACATCTGTATTTCTAGAATCTGCTTTGCTGAGCTATAAGCATTCCATGTATTAAATTATAAATTTTTGGAAGTTATAAAATGTGTAGTTCTACATACTCAGCTTTTCTACATAGTACTGTAATGTGTGTATAGATACGTTTGTAGTTTTGTTTGTTTTTTGTTTGTTTGTTTTCCTTTCCCCTAATAAGAACATGAAAATATCTTTCCCTCGTGTTTTTAGAGCCAGCTTGTTCGACAGGGAAGCACAACTTGTAGCAAGTACATAACCACTCCTTAGCCTGATGAATTTACCTTTAGAGATTTCACAAAGCTCAGCTTGCTTGCAAATGCAGAGTTCCTTTTGTTGTTTCCCTGTGTTCCTGGATTGTACCATGCACCATTCCATTAGTTCACAGCTTAGTGCTCATTGAACTATCATCATTCTTTTCGTGCTTAATAATGTTTACTAAGGTTTTAACAGCATTCCTGCACACAGCAATAACTGTAGCTAACAGATGAAAACCACAGCCATTTCAGTGCAAAACAATGAGCTTACGTATCCTTGAGAAATTGCTCCAGTTGAAAAACTCAAGTTAAAAAGGAAGAAACCGTGCATGTTAATTAGAAATATACAAAAAATACATTACTGACATATATTGTCACGTAGCAAAATGCAGTACTGCGATTAATAGGTTTATTTCACAGAGAGCATTGAACTGTTTTATAGCTTTGCTTCAGAAGTCTATGTAAGTCATTCAAATCATCACATTTAAGTTAGGGTACACTTGCAGTACTCCATGAGACTGGTAGAAAATTATTTTGTTCCTTTCTCCTTCATCATATCCCAGCCTCCTACAGCATCCCCCCTTTTGAACCTTTCATAATCATCCTCTGCATCCAAGCCAAAAGTCTTCCCCTGATGCCTATAGGGGTATTCAGCACTGCCCCTGCGTTGCTTCACTGGGAGTACCGGGCTTTCCTTGAAGGCTAAGTAGGAAACGGAGAGAAAATGCAGAGAGCCATTTCCACGGCCGAAGGTTGTTGCCGGTGAGCTCAGAAGAGGTTAAAAGCGCGACGAGCTGCTGCCACCTGCTGATGGTCCATTTCCAGACTCAAACCAAAGCTATCGCATTAAGCAGTAATTGCAAATAATTTCATTCTTTAGGGAGAAGGGAAGAAACGGCGTGCTGCGTTTAGCCCAGTGGGGGCAGGCACTACTGAGACACTGGGCACTAGAGCCAGGGCTGTGGTTGCTAACATTCTTTGGCTTTTCGACCCTGCAATCTCAGTTCTGTCAATGACTTGTGTCACCTTGAGAAAGCCAATTAAGCTGTTTAATGTAATCTTCCAAGCAATAAAAAGGAAATAAAGCATGTGGTATTTTTCACAACAGATTCTAAAGGTGCAGAATGTATTGAAGTAGTTGTTTTGGGTCGTACATTCTATTATTATCTTTAGATCTTAATTCTTTCAGAAGGCTGTTTTAATAAAGCTCCCACTGTAATGAAATGTTCATGCTTTGTTAATGAGTATATTAATATTCAACTGTGAAGCAGTAAGTCTGCTCCAATCATATGTATAACAGGCTGAAAAGAGAATATGCAGAGGGAGGAAGCAGTAATGCAACATTTTTGTAGCGGTTTGCATCCACAAATTGTATATGGCTTTGTACTCTACACTGTGGTCAATGGCGAGTCATCAAAAATACTACAAGGCTTTTCTGGGGACCTGCTTTTTAAGGGTATGAGCAATCAGCGAATTTCAATTTAGAGGTCAGAATGGCATGTTACTTGTTTACTAATCAGTGTTGATTCATGCAACTCTGTTCCTTTACTAGAGGCAATACAGCAGATATATATGTGTTGCTCTGAAAGTAATGCCTCTCATTTATCTCCATGGACAATACAACAGACATAAAAAACACTATAGCACTATTTGATAAAGCAAATTTGCAGCTACAAAACACTATTTTTTTAACATAATCATCATCATTAGCCATGCATTTTCATCAGTGATGAACAAGAGCCTGCATGCCATGCTCATGAAAATCTGCATAGCCATCTGGAATATGGTTTGTCTTTCACGCCACTATCACCATTGCTGAAACACATCACCCAACACCTCACTGTGCTCACATCCACTGTTTGGTCTCCATAAATGTTCAGCAAGTGTTGTTGAATGTCAATGGGTGACATTTTTTCTGCATGTAGGAATTTTAATCCACACCTCTGTTCCAGCCTCTTTGCTGCCATCTGTTGCACAGTAACCCAAAGTAATGGATTACTGTTGGGAATGTTCAGACTCTGCTACTGTACTACCAACATCCACCTCTGACACTATGGGCCAACACCAGAAAATAAGAGGTATTACTTCAGGAGTAGCCCTCATAATAAGTAGTAGTCAAATTGCTACCTGCTCTGATGGTGTTTCTATCTCTATATGTCAGATATTTCTTGAATAAAATCCTTTCCAGCCAGAATAATTGCAATACTAACTGCCCTAATCTTCCTGTCCAACAGAGAAGGGTGAGTTGCGCAAGTGGAACTGCTGACAGATTACCTTCTGTCACCCAAATGAGCATCCCTGTGAGAGGCAATTAGATGGCCCTGAGTGAGGACAAATTGAGATGGCTCACAAGCTGGTTTACAGGGGCAATAGCAATTCTCAATCTTGCAGGTGGCTTAGAACTTGCCACTGGCATGAAAACTGAGTTTTTTATTGTTAGTTATACTTTGAAGATTGCACATACTTAACACCAAAGTAAGCACTCATGATCTAACAAGAGACCAAAAATAAATATGAAGTCCTCTGGTTTTCTCTATCCATTTTCAATCATTTCAAAACCAAATGGCACCACCAGCAGATGTTCAGATGTATATTTGATCTACACAAAATAAGCTGCAGATACCAGGAATTCTGCAACTGTTTAAATGTGTATGTACTCTTTCAGGCAAATGAGCAAGATCAGGTAATGCTACATGTAGACAAGGTCACACTGGGCACAGACTACCTGCTTGCAACTTACACAATGCAGCTATTTCAGGGAGCTGAATCTTTACTTCCAGTCTTAAAGACAAAAGGCAGGGCTTCCTCCTCTGGTGCTTCTTTACTTATTTCATTTTCTCACATGTAAAATTCTATCTATATGGTTTTATTTCTCCCACTTGTTTTTTGTCTAGATGAAATCCATGTTAAGAGCATTTTGGAGCCTCTTGGCTCTTTCAAATTAAAATTAACTTCAGGGGACTCACTGGGAGATTCATCTTGTTGCATAAAACAATGCCACTCTTACAGGATGAGCTGTGCTCTGTACCTCACTGTGACAAACCTTGACATAAGTTAATTCTTCCCTTTATCTATGTGAAATTAAATAATAATAATATTTTAAGAAAAAAAAAAAAAAAAAAAAAAAAAAAAGTGAGTCTTCTTTCTACTGTGAAAGAAGGATCTCTATACTAGATCTCTATACTACATTCCCCACCAGGTAATAACAGTGCATTTTTATTTTCAGCCACGAAAGTTTCTATTACTCAACTGAATAGTACAAGTTAGAAATTACCTTTTTATTCAAAGAGAAGCTGGAGTGTGAAGAAAATGTTGCTGCTGGTTTTAGTAAGGGTTTTGTTGGCTATTGGTATTGGTCTGAATGTAAAACAAAAGCCTTATCCAAGTTCTCATGAATACAGAGATTTTTAAATCACGACAAGCTGGTTAATTTTTAATGCCGTTTGTAAGTACACTGAAGTTTTTGTTTTCTGCTTGGACCACAAAAAGAAGGGAAAGAGACTTCTTTTGTTTGCTGATTATCTAACTGGAGTAAGGCATTGCCATTTTCTTTTGTGAGCCACTTTTCCTACCTTGAATGAGCCACCTGAATCTTCAGTACCTTTGTTTCTCTGTTTGTAAGACAGAGACAAGTCTGCTTCCCTTGTAAGCAAATCTTTCTGAGCACTAAATAAATACTCAAGACTCACCAGCTAATATGTAGAATATTGTAAGGCCTGTTCAGATGATACTTTCATCTCAGCTGAATATCAGTAAATGCCAGAAATTCTGAGGAAATACAATCCTTTGAGATTTCCATGGAAACTGGAATGCCCAGACAAGCTGCAGAGTAGTTCAACTAAACAACTGAGACAACTCAAGTTCCTCACTGCTAAACCTATTGTGATAAAGTTACATCAGTTCATGCCCTGCATCTGTTGGTTTGAGGAACAGACTTGTTTGTTCACTTGGGAGCTGGAAACTGTACTACTCAGAGAGGAGAGAAACACATAGCAGATGTTGGAAGGTTGATCTGGACCTCATTCCTTATTTTTACTTCCATTTCTCATCACTTCTTTCTGGTAACTTTGTAAACAGAAATTAAAAATTTAAATCACATGTAACAGAGTTGTATCATGATGCTTTCTCTCAAGAGGAGTGATGGAGCAGCACAGATTAGCTTGGAACAAAGAACACAAAGGTCTCTGGACAACTGCAAATGAGCAAATCAACTGGGGAATATCAGATATTTGGTCTTTCTGTTATGGTGTTGTCACAATAGCTTATCACAGAATCAGTTGCTGATGTTGGACAGAGCCCTTAAAGAATTTCTAGTCTATTTCACCTGCTCAGAATAGGGTGATCTGGAGCAGGTTGCTCATGTCTGTGTTAGCTGTATTTAAAAGAAGGAGAACAGATTGTTCCAGTGTTCAACTACCATCTTGTTGTTTTTTTCTTATTTTAAGTGAAATATTCTTAATTTCATGCTGTTGTGTCTATTGCCTCTTGTCCCGTCATGAAGCATCTCAGAGAAGCATCTGAATGCACCTTTAACTATTCACCCCAGTCAGAAATTTATACCCACTGATAAAATCCCTCCCTGAGCTACCTTCTCCAGGATGAGCAATCCCCAGTTCTGTCAGCCTCTCCTCATGTGATACAAGCTGCAATATCTTAATCATCTTTGTGGACCTTTTCCAGCTCACTCCAGTATATCCAATTCATTGTTCCACAAGACCCCAGACTTCTTAACTACAAGGGCAGATTGCTGGCTCGTGTTCAAGTTTTTGTTCACTAGTTTTTGTTCTCCAGGTCCTCTTCTGCCAAGCTGCTTTCCACATACACATTCCAAACCTTCACTGCAGCATCAGGATTTTCCTCTTCAGTTACAAAACTTGACATTTTCTTTTGTTGAACTTCATGAAGCTTCTGTCAGCCCATTTCTGCAGCCTATCAATGTCCCTCTGTGCAGTGTATCAACCACTGCTCCCAAGTTCACATCACCTACACATTTGCCAAAAGTGCACTCTATCCCATTGTTAAGGTCATTAATGACACTATCAAGCAATACTGACCACAGCATCAGCACCTGGGGTATTTCATTACAGACAGACCTCCGGCTGGCTTTTGTGCTTATGACCCCAGCAGTTTTCAGCTCAGCTCATAATCCTCTTGTCTAGTCTGTACTTCCTCATTTGATCTATGAAGAATTTTTAAAAACAGTGTTCTACTGAAGCTAAGATAAATAAAATCCATTTCCTGCTTTATTCTTTAAGTCTGCTGAGTTTGAAATGCAAGAAGTAATAAATGAGATGCTATAGGGGCAAAGATAGTAAGATATGTTAAATTGAGATGCATGGCCTTTCTTAGATATGTTCACTCCAACACAGACAGTATTTTGGAACAGTCCAAATAAGTTTATTGGCATGCAACAAATTTTCCCAATTGCAACAGATGGAAAAATATTGCCAAAACAATTGAAAGTGAGGGCTGTCAAGGTCATGGTCCTGATCATGGAATGTTTTTCAATGGCTCCCTCCTGACGTGCTGTGTTGCTACAATGATTATAAACCTGCCTTAACAGCAACTTCATAAACACCAAGGAAAGCTAATCCCTTTGGCTGTAATATTCATCCCAAATATTAAACTGCTAGATGAAAGAGGGTTATACTCGACAGTTCTAGTTCATTAAAGGGTTTCCTGGACAGATCTGAAATGATATTACAGAATTTCTGGAACTCTAGAAAAAAAACATGTTTATCAAACATCCTAAGCAAAGTAAGGAAATTATCAACATAAGCAAGCACAGCAATTTGTGCTGATAAATCTCACTCAAAATTTCAGATGGAAATTGTATGTCTTTATTATACACAAAGCCAATAGAAAAGTCATTGTGTAATGTTTCTCCTTTGCAAGATATGGATACTATCATAACACACTATCAAAGCACAAATTGAGGACTGTGTCTCCATGTTAATTTAATTTAGAAGCCCTGCATATTAATACCTGCCAACTATAAACAGCATAATGGACTTAGTCACCTAGAAGATACTGCAATTCAGGCAGCAGCAGAAGGGTCTCCATGGACAGGGATCCCTTTTCCCTCAACTTGTTTTTCTGTTCCCTTTCTTTGCAAAATAAAGCATAATCTATAATCTATAATGAATTTCTAAAGCTCTTGCTGAGTAATTCATTCAGCAGATACATAGCAAGCAAATACCTCTCCATTTTTTGCAAAACTGGTTTGGGTCTTGGAATGACATATAATTACATTGCATATATGTATGTTTACGTCATGCAGATAAAAATATTTTGTTTGTGCCTTTTAGTTTAGCTCCTACTAGCTATGCATTTTAAGTTGAATTACTCTGCATAGGACTTTGGAAATCATAGCCAAGACAATTTTCAGATAACTCTCAGTAAAATGAGTTCTGCTAAGATGAGTTATTTCAATCACAAAGGGACTTGCTGGTTTGGGTGTTTGCCTTCTAGCACAGTAGGGTAAAGTTCCAGGACTGGAGATGCTGAACACTGCTGTGATGCAATGAATAAGTAATAGTGCCTGATCCAAAACCAATTAAAAGCAACTCAGTTTTAAATCATGCTTAAGCACAAATGATAAATTGGAAACAAATCTTAACATCATGCAAAAAATTCAGCTGTTAGATGTTGGTAGATATATTTCTTCCTACCCAGGCATTTCATGGTTTGTACTCAAGCTCTTTAAGAATGTTGACAAGGGACTCTTCAAAAAGCAAACAAAGTCTCCCAGTCTCTAAAATGAAATAAGGAGAAAGGCACCAGGAACAATTCTTGGCAAGTTGTCAACGTCATGGTGTTGTGCAGCCTTTTCTGACAGATGTATAGCTACCGAAGTACTTTAAAACGGTACATCTTCCCTTGATGTGGGAAGACATCAACAGTGGAGTTGTGTAAAGCAGGATGACTTTAATTTCCTGAAAATACTTAAGAGACAACAGTCTTTTCTCACAGCTAAATACCATTTAAAGACTTAAATCACTTGGGTAATTTGAATTTGTACATTACAGAGCAAGAATCCCATCTCAACCAGGACTGATAACGCAAAGACTTGCACATAAGAAGAAATCTAAAATGTAGTTCCACTTTTGGGAAAAATCTGTTACCTAAGGGAACTAACCAGTCCAGTTTAACTGATAATAAGCCAAACTAGGGTTTTGCTATCACGGTAGAGGGAAGAAGTCTCCTAAGACAAGAAGAAAATAAACTTGTCACTTTGGGTTCACACTGGAAATGTGAGTGTTGCAAAGGCAGAATTCCACAGATAATAGTAAAGAGATGTGGTTTGTTTATTTTTACCCTTCTGTGTGAAGGAAGCAAGTTGTTATTTTCTGTTTCTTTGGTTTATTTATCTTCTCCCCTCTCACACTCCCTTTGTTTTCTGAGTTCCTGGGGCAGGAAATATTCCTTATTCAACTCCAGTAAAGAGCCTTGAGCTATACCACAAGCACAGCTGTCACTGGTAAACAGACTGAAATGCAGATTCAAAATAGGATGAATGCAGTTAAACTCTTACCTTCCTGAAGTTTGCAAGCTCATTTGATTTCATATCCATGAAAATATCAGGTACTCAAGGTCCAAAATCTATTTGAATTTTCATATGGGTGTGCTCTAATTTAAAAATAAGAGTTAGATGGTTGCAAATGTATTCTCAGTTGTACAATCTAATTCTAAAAAGATAGCTATATTGAACAATAGAATAATGGAATGATCCAACCCGCCTTCCAGAGAAAGGGACATCTTCAACTAGATCAGGTTGCCCACAGCCCCATTCAACCTCTCCTTTAACACCTCCAGGGATGAGGCATCTACAGTTTCTCTGGACAACAGTTTCCATCCACCCCTGAGTAAAGAATTTTTTTCTGAATATCCTACCTAAAATTACCCTCTTTTATCTTTAAACTGTAGCCCTTGTTACCCTATCACTATGCTCCCTGACAGAGTCCTTCTTCAGCTATATTACAGGCCTCAAAGAGATCTCCCTGGAGCTTCTCTTCTCTGGGATGCACAAACCCAACTCCCTCAGCCTGGCTTCATTAGAAAGGTATTTCAGCCCTTTGATCGAATTCCAGTCATGAAACATATCACAGATAAAAAAAAGGATACTTTCCAAGCCTTTTCATTGAGATAGCTCACAGTTTAGAAGAACCTTGGAATTTTCTTCTCAGGAAGGTGGACTTGGAAGCGAGTGTCAGCACCTCGCTCTTTGTAAGAGTTTCAATAGATGTAGCCCATTTTTCCCCTGAAGACCAGTTTAGATTCCCTGCTGTAAGTGAGGAGGGGGACTGTGGTCCCCCTCTTCAGGGACTTCAGAATAACAATTTTAGCAGGAGTTTAAGTGCTCTAACAGGAACCATGGAAGAATTTGCTTTGTTACACAGCATTGCAAACTTTCTTGGACACTATTCTTACTTTATGAGACTTTAAAATACAGAACCTGAAGCAACTAAATAGATGTTCCTGAGACTCTGATGAAGGTATGATATTCACAATGATGATTCAATAAATGCTTTTCTGATTCTCTTTGCACTGTATTCAAAGCTTGTTTTCTCCACCCTTTCCCCCGTTAGTCACATTTTCAGTGTGGTCAGATATCCTCTTCAGCCTCTCATCAGAGTTCATGTCTCTTCATTGCACCGACTGGCGCTGGCACTCCAGGCTTTTGTTACGGTTTCCGAGTTTTTCCTCAGCTACTTGTCCATTTTTTTTTACCACTTTGCACAACAGTGAAATTGGTCACTGAACTGCATCTCTTGGTAAAACATGTATTAGAAGAGTGCAACCACACCAAAGGAAAAAAAGTATGCTGCAATTTGTTGCTAGTTTTTTATTTTGGTTTTTCATTTTATTTTTTCTTAATGCCAACACTTGCGTAACAACTTCTGTATCTAAATCAGGTGTTATAATTTTTCTGAGAACTTTTTTTATCCATGGTTCCCCTTTTGCTCAGTTCAGTGTGTTTTCTAAAATTATCAATAATTCACAACCTATAATGGAGCCAAGAAACATTTTTTATTCATAAAGATTTTTTTGTTTTTTTTTTTCAAGGCAATCTCAGGCTTGGTTTGTACATATACAACAGGAATAATATATGAGCTTGAACTTTAATGGCATATAGAGCATGCAGCCTTGAATATGTTATTGAATATAAAGCTGTGAGGCAACTTGCATTGGAGAAGAGCATCTAATTCATTTGGACCATAGATCCCTACAATACGTGACTATTTACAGATATACATTATTTCCACTGCGTTGACCCTGTCAAGAAGTGCATACTCATCATCTCATCTTAAAATGTTAAGAAATTGCTGGAGAATATGTCAAATAGAAAATCCATCAACACTGCTTTCCCTGAAAATACCACTCTGCCTGACTAATGGCTGCTTCAACTCAGTAGCAGTGAGTTTGTGAGAGTCTAGCTGACAGCACATGGCCCCGAGGTCCTCAATAACACACATAGGGCAGGGAGCAGTCTGGCAGAATTGCTTTGAAACATGAGAGAATCTGAAACTCTCTGCATGTATGGTCCTGCTTAGCTGCAGGGCTGTCAGGAGTCATTGACACCAATTACATGGGCTCTGCTGTCCTTGCACAGACAAGACCAGAAGATAAAGACACAGTTCTGGCATCTGAGATCTACGTGATCACATTTAGACATCTTTGGAGACATCACAGAAGCTTAGAACCAACCAATCACAAAATGGCTTGGGTTGGAAGGGACCTTAAATATCACCAGATTCTGCGCTTGCAACCTTGGATATACATCCAAACCAGGAGGCAAGATGCTGGAGGGCAGCTGAATGGAAAGGGATCTGGGGGTTCTTGTTGATGGCAAGTTGAATACGATTCAACAATATGCCCTCGCAGCCCAAAGGGCCAACCATAGCCTGGGGTGCATCATGCCCAGTACTGCCAGCTGGGCCAGGGGAGTATTGTCCTGATCTGCTCTGCTCCACAATCATCTGTCAGCATACAAAGACAAATAATAGGTCTGTTGTAATTAATATCCTACAGCTTTGTGGCATAGCCTGTAAATCTACAGGGAAAAGTTGAACAAATCAAGCTATTCAATTCACAAATTGAACTTAGCCAGGTCTTCCCCAGATTTTCTCTGTTACTCACTGGTGGTACAAACACTTTCTAGCAGTAAAAGAGTACCAAAATTTGGCGTCTGCACTGAATCATGTCCAGCAGAAGCCTGTTTCTAGTCCAGTAGATCAAAATTAGGTGTTCTTAATATTTTCCCATATCAAATCAGTATTAAATTTGTGCATCCAACTGAACACACTCTCTCTCATACACTTGTTTCATTGAGGTTAATTCACTTACAACAGAGCAGAATCAATGAGGTGCACTGAGTTAAGGCCTAAGGATACTATAACCCTGCTAATTGATTCCGGTCCACAAAAAGTAGGGAATTAAGTCAGGTTATTTGGAAGGTATAAAACAGAGAATAGAGTTTCATGGTAGCAATCCAAGGCAGTTTTTCCTTCTATAGCATCCAGAGTGCCAGAAAATCATAGAATCATAGGATCATTTGAGTTAGAAGTAACCCTTAAAGGCTGTCTGGTCCAACTCCCTGCAGTGAACAGGATACCTACAGCTAGATCAGGTTGCTCAGAGCTCCTCACAGCCTGTCCTTGAATGTCTCCCAGGATGAGCATCCACCACCTCTCTGGGCAACCTGTTCCAGTGCTTCACCATCCTCACTGATAAAGCATTTTCCTTATCTCCAATCTACATTTTCCCTCTTTTAGTTTGAAATCATTCCCCTTTGTCCTGTCACCAAAGACCCTGCTAAAGAGTCTGTCCCCTTCTTTCTTACAGCCCCAAATAGATACTGGAAGGCCTCTATTAGGTCTTCAAGTCTTCCAGAGCCTTCTCTTCTCCAGAATGAACAGCCCCAACTCTCTCAGTCTGTAAAAACAAGCTGTAAACATAGATACACAGCAGTAAATTAAAATTAAGGCACACAGCTAAAACTGTGTCCTCTGTACTGAAAGATGCTAATTATAAATCTGGCACCTAGAGTCAATCATATTATTACAAAAATATCTTTCTTTTTTTTTTTTAATCAGAGTGCTGCAGAGTCACTTTCTGCTAAATTTTAAAATATTTTAAGAATGTTGTTTCTATTGGACTCAGCTGAAAGGGAAAGGGACATGTTTGTCTTTTGTTTTTTTTTTTTTACCCCCTGAAATACAGAAATACTCTTCAGTTCAGAGCCTTACATTGAGGTAAGAAATTTACTTATGAGTCATATGTGTCATGGCTTTGCTAAACCTCTCCAGGGGCTGACTGGGAAGTTATTTTGAAGGCAGATATTCTGGGCCATGAGTATGAGTATCTAGAGACCAATGGATAAGCTAGAAGGCTGCAGACAGGTTAAAACAGCACAGAATTGCTACTCCATTTACATAAGGATTGAAATAGTCTCCTGCATACCCAGTGCCTACAGTAGTGTTACCAGCCCCAAGCTATTACAGCATTTAAGCATGCTTGCTGAGGGGGCTGAAACTGCGCATTATTCTCAAGATAGAAAACAAGCTGCTTTCAGAAAATAATGCTGACAGCCTAAGCAGAGAGGTCAAGGAGAAAGCTGCTTTAATTCAATCAAGTAATTCAGGTTTTCCAATAGATCTTTTACTCAGCAGAGAAGATAGGAGCCACGTGGATTTCAAGGAATACAAGTAAGTCAACACTGTCTGTTTTTAAATCAATCTCCTTTCTTACTAGGATTTCCATTGTTCCAATACACTTAGTGGGAGGCAATTAAATGCAATTTAGCAAAGAGTATTCTTGGTTTTGTTGCCCTCTTTTTCTTATTGTTTGATTAAAATAAATTAAAATTAACTATAATATCTATTCTATATGTGACCCAAGACAATTCCTCTTCACTCTTCACAGCCCAGGAAAGCAAAAGGTTAGTAACCCATGTTCTAAAGTGTTCTCAGGTGTCTACAGGCATCCACAGCTTTGTGTCTCTGGGATGGAATAATCAGGCTCTCCCTATGGCTTCCCTTTCCCAGCACAAGACTGAGCACTGCAGAGCTGCTCAGCGGCAGCAGAGGAAACTTCCTGCCTGCCTGAGCCCTCTTCAGCAAAACACTTAAGACCATGTTCAAGTGCTTTTTCAAGTTGCAGCCTCTGGGACAAATAAGGAGGGGCAGCTTTAACTGTGCTCTTCAGACCTCTGAGAAAAATGTGATGCAGAGCACCAAGGTGAAGTGAACTCAGATGAGGAGATAAGCAACCAAAACCTGCACACAGCTGCGTAACAGAGCCTTGGATTGTCCCTCCCATCTGGAAATAACATTCACTGCAGCAATTTGAAAGCAGAGCAGATGGGACTTGAAGTAGCAGAGGGAAAAGAAGAGAAAGTACTTTTCAGTCAAAGCAACACAGAAAAAGAAGAAACTTCATTTGCAAATAACAAATAATAATGTGTCTGCAAGAGTGCTGTACACTATTCAGCACTCCGCTGCTTCATAGCGGACCTTTGTGCCTTCAGTCCCTGAGTTTTTGCTCTACCTGACAATGATATACAACCACTGAGTAAAACTCTTAAGTAAAATTTTCTAAATCTTTATTTATATTGAGGCAGATTATTTATCTTTTTGACAATATTAATCACCCAAAATATAATTTTTAAATTAAAAACTCTGTAATACTGTTACCCAGAAATACTGCATCCAGCTGAGAATATTTATCTTCTGTGTTGTTTTCCTCATAGAACAAAGTTATTACATGATTCACTTGACTATATCTCTATTAATTATGACATAGTTTTGCTATAGTTTTCTCAGTCTTTTGTAAACTATATGTACGAGTTGACTCCTTCAGATTCTCTACAAATTCTGTGGTTAGAAATGGTGGGGTTTTTTTTGAAGAGGAATATGTTCTGCAAATTGTTAGAATACTCAAATATTTTCAGCATACAAATCTTTAGTAAGCTGGGCAGAATAATTTAATACAAAGCATAGCATAGAGCTCCTGAGTGCCTGTGCTAATTAACATTCATATGGGCCAGTTCCATACACAGGATCTGGTATAAACTATTTCAATAATACATCATAGATATTACTGCTATTCTGCACAGATTTCCTTTCCTCCATTTCCGTAGTTAAAGTTAGGAATGGCAAGTCAGCCACTTCGGGTTCCTTCCTGAGCATCTCTATGATCATAGCAGAAAACAACAAAAATATAACCACTCACTAGAACGCTTGAAATATTCTTCTTGAAACCTAAGAAGAAAAATCAAAACACACAAATAAAATACGCCCCCAAAAATCACCATGTTAAGACTTTGCTGATCTATTAGATTTTTAGACGCAGCTGCACTGCAACAGTACACTTCCAAATTAGATTACAGAATTGTGATTAATTTGTAATCTTTAGGCCTATTGTATTAGATACATTCTGATTTTTTTTTTATTTTTTTTAATACTAATTTTTGGATGGCAAATATCAAAGCTCTCAGAAAGTTTCACAAAACAAGAGTTGTCTTTTGCTTGTAAAATATGTTGTGCCTATTGTATGGGAACTGCTGAATCATGGCCTGAACCTCTGATTGATCACCTGAGGCAAGCCATGAGTCAGCCAGAGGAGCACAGCTGAAGGCAATTCACCTGTGCTGCCGGAAGGGGTGGAGCCTGGCTCCACCTCTCCTAGACCTATTTAAGAGCTGGCTACCAGCGGGGAAGGATCTTGTCTGGAGATCCTCTCTTCTGGTGTTTTTTGTGGGTGAGCCTAGCATACAGGTAAGCTTTCTATTTATTCTCTCTTGTTGTCTTAGTCTACTTTGCCTAACTCTCTTGTTCTTTTTTGTGATTATAGCATCTTAATATCCATTAATTATACAGCTTATGGACTAGAAATGATTATCAATTGCCAAGTAAGTTGGCACAATTTCACTGTATTTCAAATTATTGTTCTCCTTTTCAGGTTAATTTACCATCAGTTTGTTTGCATTCATGCTCTATCATAAGAAAATAGTTCTAGAAAATATATTTCATCAAACTGGTTGTTTTAACGTGTCAACCCATAAGAAATGCCATTTAGACAGCCACATGGAATAACACTGTCAATGATTGTCAGGTACAGCTCAAAGACCAAGTAGGAAGCAAATTAATAGAAGACACACTCAGTTTGTTTTTCTACAGAGAGAATAAGTCATTGGTTTGCATACTTTAATTGTAATGAAACATTCAGTTCTATCCTGACCTCTTCTAAAATGTAGTGTCTGATTTTAACAGATATTTTGGCTTTGCTCCTGCCATTTTGCCTAAAAACATTGAACAGAAACAACAGAAAATTGATGGTCTTTATTTTCCACATAGGTTCATGGAAGTCAGTGAAAGTACGCTCATGTTTAGGCTGTGTTGAATTTCACAGTTTAGTAAAATAATCTCTCTAGAATATTAAGAAGTCTTTTTTTCCTTCAGGTTTTTTATACTTCTAATAAAGCTGCAGAAGAAAATATTTCTCCTTAAAAGCCTAAATAAATCAATAATTTAATCCTTAGCAGGCAACAATAAACAAATAGTGCTACCACTTTTCCATCACTGTTCTTGTATATTTTTTGACAGAGCCTGCTGCATGAGCAGTAATCTCAGTGCTCTATTTTTGTAATACTTCCTGTTGTCCAGAGATTTGGCTAAGCAGGCTGTTGAGAAAGCATTTCAGTGTTACCTGATACCATGTTTTTTCCCATATTGAAATGCTTTTGTCTTTATGCAACAACAATAACAAAGTGAATGATTTACCTTGTATCTTCAATTATCTTTATTAGACTGGAAGCAATTAATAACCATTTTATTCTGTTTTCTGCACCTTCTTTGGATCTATTTCCTCCAACATAATTTTCCTCTCTTTTCACCGTATCTCTTTGGTCTGTACTCAGTTTTATTTGGATATAGCTATAAAGGTGATGATCACTCAATACTCACACTGAATCATTACTTTATTACGTTTGTCCTCCATGAGAGAGTATAGCATTACTCTTGTAGCAGGAATGCTAAGTCATTGCCCTGAAACAGTAATTGAGCACCTGGTGGGAAGGCATTGCTAACCAGGGGAGCTCAGCTGCATGCAATGTACTTGAGTGAGCAGGAGTGGATCTAGGATGCACCCCTTCCCAGACTTCATTTAAGGGTTGGCAAGGGAGGTAGGGGTTTCTTACTGAATACTCCTCCATACCTGAGGTCTTATAAAGGTAAATGGTTTCTTTTCTTTGTTTCTGTTGCATTTAAGTAAATTCTTGCTTGCTGTAGCCTGGAACTTTGTTGTCATTACATTGATGTGCTTTCCATTGTGTTACATTCATCTAATTAATTTTGAACTGTAACAGTTTTTACAGTTGAAAGCCTTACAAGATCAGGAGTAGTTTGAGTTTTTTCATTTAATGAGCTTTAGTTGGGCGTAGTTTTCATTATATTGCTGGTTTCTGTTATGAGTGTGACAGTTGCTTCTCTAAATATGTATGTGTCTATCAAAAGTTCTCCCCAGAAGTCTACCAGTAAATTCAATGATAATTTCACATGAGGAAGCATCCTAGCATGTTAAAGGGAAAGAGTTAATTCTTAAACTTTGTCAATAGAAAAAAAAAATCTTAGTAATTACTTAGTAATTGTAAAGAAAATCAGTATATGTTTGTGATCAGTTTCTTTCAATTTATATATAATGCATTGTATGGGAACTGTTGAGTCACAGCCTGAACCACTGATTGATCACTTGGGGAAAAAACTGGATCAGCCCTGGGAGCACAGGTGAAGGCAGTTCAGCTGTGTGACCGGAAGGGGTAGAGCTGCACCTCTCTTAGACCCCTTTTAAGAGCTGACTGCCACTGGGGAAGGATCTCTTTCTGGAGATCCCTCTTTTGAGAAGCTTTCCTAGTATTTCCTAGAATCTTCTCATATGGGTGAGCAATCTTCTTCCCTTTCTTTATAGATCCTTTCTACTGTGCCAGTCCTTCTATTATCACGCCTCAGTTGTAACACTTTTCCCATCGTATTGCTATATGCATGAAACAGATTTTTGGCCTACGTGTACACTTTTAAATAAGGTGTGTAGCCCATTCTTCATGCATTTTATATTTCATTTCATAACTCAGCCGAACCACAATAAAGAAAATAACTAGCTTGTAAATGGCAAGTCAGAGCAAAAAGCTTTCAGTTTCACTTGCAGTTACAGAGAACCAGAAGAGGTCCTTTTCAAATTCGCCATGATCACAAAGCTAGAGTGGGCATATAGTTAGTTTACTTGAACAACTCTTGTCTGTGTTTTTAGAAAACGTTTAAATGTGTTTGCAACTTTCAGTACTATGTCAATAATACCTGTCTTCAAAAGTTATCCTGAAAAAAGACTTTTCAGCGCCTTTCAGATTAATAAGCAATTGTAGAAAATAATTCTTTTTTTCCTCTGAGGCTTCAATTTAGAAGAGTAACAGCTAGGCACAGAAGAATAAAATCTGTCTGCATCTACTGGTAGGCAGCACCACATAGCTTAGTGAAAGAAGGGTGCAACTCTACCTTGGTGCCCGTTGATAGAAGCAAAATCCATCCACAAGAGCTTAAATTCTCTGCCATTCATATGTATGGTGGGAAATTACTACTTTTGTGAGAAGAGGTTGAATTTGTTTGGTTCTCTCTGTAAACCAAGAGTAAAGGAGAAATTGTGAATGTGCAATCTCTGGTCTGCTGCTGAAATGAATTTTGAAGTCCTGCTTACAGTTTAATTGAATGTGACAACGTAGTCCAACATGAGGGCAGGAAAATGTCAAGAAGGGGGAGGAATAAAACAGCAGTTGTTGGCATTATGAAAAGCTTATGAGTTTCTTAATTGGTCACCTGGGCACTCATCCATAGAGCCCTTCAGCCACCAATCAATTACTAAATTCAGAGATGTTAAGCACCTATGTATCTTTGATGCTGTAGACACAGTCAAGGCAGGGGCTTATTAAAAATAAATGCGATGCCACTCTGCTGAAACAGAGTTCAAAAATGAAAAGGGCTATTGCTTCATCAGGAGGAGGGAGGTGAAAGAGATTTGTTTGATTTACTGTTGAAGCAAATATAGGATTAGGAAGGAGATGTGAAGCTGAGACAACTGTGTCTCCTTTGGTTTCACAGAATTTGAATGAGAGAGAGAGAAGCGCAACAGATTAGAGGGATTTGCTAATTTGGGTTTGGTTTGATAATGTGAATGCTTACTACTCTGAGGGAAGAGTCAGTACTGCTATGACTGGCTGAATCGGACTCTGAGTAACCTGATCTTGCTGTAGATGTCCCTTTTTATTGCAGGGAAGTTGAACCAGATGACCTTAAAGAGTCCATTTCAACTCAATTCTTTAACTCTATTATTCTACAATAGATTAGAAATTGCTGTAATTGTATAGTATCTCCTCTTTCTTACCACTTTACACAAATAGTATCTAATGGGAATTGTGTCTAATATTGGACAGAGGAAGGAAAGGAGTTCCCTGAGTTCCAGATCAGAAAAGCTTTCATTTGAACTCCCAGCTACTGGAAACATTTTTGTAGCCACGCTATTACAAAAAAAAATATTTGGAGAAACAGGCAGGTGTAAATTCAGTTCCACTTTGAATTATAGATTTCTGCTGCTGACTGATTAAACTTGACTGATTTCCACTGCTGGGATCTGCCCCAGAGTACTTGCCAATTTACTTTTCCATTGGAGCCACATTTCTCTTCTTTGTTGAATAGTATTAGAAATTGTGTAGACCTGCCAAATTGATCAGTGTGATCAGCAGACGGGAGAAATGTGGTTTGAGCTTTTCTTTCAGATTGGTCATATGGAGACCAAGTAACACCTGTGACAAGTTGCATAGATTTATACTGTGCAGGAGGTGTTTTGTCTAATTTATTCCATTTTGAGCATACTATTTTGGAGAGTGAGGAGTTTGGCAGGTACACTTTTCTTTTTCCCTTTCCTTCTGCTAGCACTAACTTATGACAGCTAATTTTCTCAAAATAACTGTACACAATAAACTTGATATTTATTCTTGTCAATATTTTATTCACCAATTTGATTCCAAGCTCTCCTACTCTCATGTTTACTAAAGCATTCTATTTGACAAATTGGAGAAATAAACCCTTTCACTTCCAACTGCTCAGTAATTAATGCCCTCGTGCCATTTATGAGTAACAAACTCATGGGAAAATCCTTTCCTCCATAAAAGAGGACTTGAAACCCAGGGCTGGATTATTATCTGCTCAGCCATGCAGCTTAAGAGAGAAGGAATTGACTAACACAAATAGAAGGATGACAGGCTCCTTTCCCTCTTAGTAAACCCTTGATCTTTGGATCTTCATTTCCTATGAGAGTTGCTTATCCAGTATGCTGAGCTGTCAAGTGGGGCAAGAGGTCAGAAATATGCTCTGTGTTGTTTTGCTTATTGTTTTCTGTATTTAAATATCAGAAAATTAAATATTTTCTGAAGTTAATAGTCAGTGAAGTATCTCCGCCTTCTAGGCTAAGGAGAGAACTCCTTACCTAACTACTCTCTCCCAGGGTTTTTTACTTCCTACATTTGTTCCTTTCTGTAAAGAATGTTAAACAAGGTTTTTTAAAATATTTTTCTGTTTAAGTGTTGAACCTAAAAGTCATTTTTCATGGAGATTTAATCAAAAAAATAAGCAAATTGGCCCTGAGAAAATGTGCTGAGAGTAATACATTAAGTTCCTTGGTGTTGAACAGTGAAAGAAAGAAGTATGAGACAGTCATGTTTTGTTATATCTCCTGAAATGCTCTGAACGTGTAGTGAGGTGCAGGTAGGCAAGTGAAACACAGTACACAGATATCCCAGCTTTTGGGCAGAAAAGTGTGGAAGTCCTTTTTACCAGGTGACAGTAGAACAAAAGTGTCAATCCTATAGCCAAGCTAAATCCACAGGACCTGACAGCTCTGTGCTTACCTCTTTGTCAGTTCTTTAAAATCCTCTTTTTTTCAGCCGGTGTCCGTGTGTGGTTTGTCAAAGCATTCTTTAAGATGTGGTTTCCAGTCAGTCCCCACAAATCCACTGTCTCATCAAAGTGATTGATTGCTGTCAAGCTGGCTTGAGACAAGGTTCACAATGAGCTGCATCTATTTATCATGCTGAGGTATGTATGTAAAGTGTGGGAAACAGTATACATGGAAAACAAACAGAATGTGTAAGGCCTCTGAACTGTAATGAGTTGTTTCAGCAGCTGAGAAAGTACATTTAACCTTCTATCTTATAATCTATATCTTAATTACTTAATATGATCAAGCATGGAGACTTTCAAAATGTGCATTAGGAATTCCAGAAAGACAAAACAGTTAATAGACAAAAATAATGGTATCCAATTTCTTTCTACAGACCTGGAAAAACAAGTCCTCTTTAGAACAGGAGGGATAGGTCTGGTAGGTTAGATCTTAACACAACCAGATATAACATTGCTCTTCTGCATCTTTCAAGCTAGTGTGTTTTTTTTTAACCCATATTGCGCTGCACATGATTTTAAGGTTCAGGCAGCACAAAGTTCTCCATTCTTGCAGGCTAGTGATGCTTCCATCAGGAGGCTGTAGAGCGTGGCAATGCTGCTTGGCCAGACTATTGCTTTAACAGGTAAAACAGGTCCTCCATGCAGATCAGGGAATCAGCAGACATGGAGATTTCTGTGGTAGAAATAACCTGTGGCAACTCAAGTTAGCCCGGTGAGGTGCCTGGGAGCTGTAGGGAAGTGGTAAGAGTGTCCTTGAGTCCCAGCTACACTGAGCAGATCATCTCTCTGAGAAAGTGTGAAGTACTTGCTATTTAAGCAGAAACAACACAAGATTTCTTCAGGAAGCAATGCTTGTGACTACCTTTAGTTTAGAGCACTAGCTAGTTGGAGGTCTTATAGAAAACTGTTTTCACAGTAAGCAGTGTCATTTTCCCACAAACTCTTCTCCCAGTATAATTCAGGTCCCTTAAAACTACAATAAAAAATAAACCATTAGACAAGATGTGTACTTATTCTGTAAGCCTGGCTCTCTTTTTCTACAACTTACAGATATGTATATATCTATATATACACACAAATACGTGTGGTTTTGAGTATTATTTATGTAATTACAGTTGCAAGTACTATAACTTAAAAATACAATAGACAGTGTAATGTAGATGTATGCATGTTTTACTCTTCTACTAGTCTCTAACTATGCAATCAAAAATAAGAAGATTGAGACTGTTACTTTTTAATTGATCAAAGAGGGGGGGAGAAGGTGGTAGTTTATTTTACACACTAGAGTTTTTGTTCTACGAATGAACTAGAATAATCTCAGCCACTGAGTCTGCCCATGATAGCTGCTAACCACTTTAAAAGATGTAAAACAGTAAAAGCTGTTTAAGTGGAAATTGCTTGCCATTTTCATTTACGCTCAAAGGTAACGGTAGCAAGTTTCACAGTCGGTGCAATGGCCTCACTGCATTAGCCTACCTTCTGTTGTTATATGTGATTCTGCTCTTTCCAAACACTTGTACATCAAACAGGATTTTTCTTTTCTCTAACCTGAATCTCCTGTTACTGTCACCTTTTGTTTCTGCCATGGTAACTACTCCCACAAAGACAACTTTCAAAAGGCTTATGGTCTTCACATCAATAGAATCCAAAATAAATATGCGTAAGAAAAGAGCACCCACTTACAAAGATCCATCTTCACTAATTAGTGATTGATAGGAAAAACAGCCATGAAATAAATGATGAATCCAAATTATTCTGCTACTTGACTGAGTTCGAAAGTTATCCTCTTAAATGTTCATTCTCCTGTCAAAATGATAACGGTAGACATTGTTCTCAGAATCTATACCACAGAAAATGTATTTATTATACTTCATTAAGAAAAAGCACTGACTTCAAATTTTGGATGATTTTCTACGTCCCATTAACAGAACACTACCTGTATTCAGAGGCTCATGTGAGTGCCCTGCTTTTTCAGTGAGCATACAGATTATGCTATCAAGTAGCTCCTGTGACAAAATAAGGATTGGCAATAAGGACTGATTGATTGAAGATACTGATGATATTGGAATAGGACTTCAGCTAGCGTAAATCAAAGCAGCTGAGCTGAATATCTAGTCCATTATTTCCAAAAGCAATTGTTCATTTTCCTCACCTTTGGTCTACTGCCAAATATGAGAAGATTGCACTGGTAGCTGTATACATTCACCTGAACAGTAACACAATACCAAAGCACACTAGGTGACGCAGAGGACCAGGAGGCAAACAAGATTGTCTGTGGAGTTCATATGCATGTATAACCAAATTATTAAATAATGCCTGTAGTTGTTATCAGGATGACACCTGATTGAAAGTAGATGAGGATTTGCCAATGGCAAAGGGGAAGCCAAGTATCTATGGCTAATGAGATTTCTGTACCACTACATGTTTTATGCTATTGTTAATGTTTTGTCTTCAATATCCTGTAAGCTTATTAAAGGAACTAGGAGTCTGTTTAAAGAAAGCTGCCACTTAGTTTCTATGCATGATATTTGCATAGGTAATTGAAAGTATTAAAACTTAAAAGAATTGCTGGGTAAATTTAACATCACTGTGGTAGTTCATCAGAATTATCAGAAGAGGGGTGGCCAGCAGGGACAGGGTGATTGTCCCCCTCTCTCTGCTCTTGTGAGGCCCCATCTGGAGTACTGTGTCCAGGTCTGATGCCCTCAGTACAAGAAAGGCAGGGAGCTGTTGGAGAGTATCCAGAGGGGAGCCATGAAGATGATCAGGGGACTGGAGCACCTCCCCTGTGAAGACAGGCTGAGGGAGCTGGGCTTGTTCAGCCTGGAGAAAAGAAGGCTGCGGGGTGACCTCATTGCAGCATTTCAATACCTGAAGGGAGCCTACAAACAGGAGGGGAATCAACTCTTCAAAAGGGTAGATAACTGCAGGACAAGAGGAAATGGCTTTAAGTTGAGGGAGAGAAGATTTAGTTTGGATGACAGGGAAATTCTTTACAGAGAGAGTGGTGAGGTGCTGGAACAGGCTGCCCAGAGAGGTTGTGGATGTCCTGTCCCTGGAGGTGTTCAGGGCCAGGTTGGATGGGGACCTGGGCAGCCTGGTCTAGTATTATATGGGGAGGTTGGTGGCCCTGCATGTGGCAGTGGGGTTGGAGATTCATGATCCTTGAGGTCCCTTTCAACCCTGGCCATTCTGTGATTCTTGGTAGGATTCCAGGTAGTAGTGGAAGTATAGGTTATCAGGAATATCATACTAACAATAACAAACATTTTAAGTGAAGTGGGGTTTTAAATAAGTCACTGCTGGGCTAAGTTAAAAATCTTTATATACTGAAGAGATTTTCATGTCATTGACATGAATTTACACTAGGCAGTCTATTGTTCTCTAAAAATTTCCGCTTGGGTTTCAATAGTTTTGCATGGCCTATGCTTTTAGCAGGAGAAACATTTGTTTTTCATGTTTGAATGATTATTGTGTAAATTATTATTCAAGCATTATATTTTCACAGATAGAGGCTAGCAAACAGATTTGCATTGATAGTAAATCCTCTGGGAAGTAAATCTTAGATATTAAAAAAAAAATTTGTAGATTTATGCTCATGGAATATCTTCAGCTCAGAAATTCAATGAATTCATTAAATAGTTTCAGCTCAGAAGAGATACTCTGTCACAGAAAACTGACTGAGGAGGATGGGTTAGCATGGGTGTGCTCAGTAGGGTGAGAACAGTAAGAAATGTGGAAGGAAATCAAGGAAAGCAGAAGGCTCAGTCTAAGCTTCATTTATGGCTCTTATATTTTTCCTGTAAAACTGTAAAATACAGAAGCGTTTGATTGGGTAAGCCGGTAAACCTTGTTATTAGTTCATGCCCTAACTGAGTAACTGGAGAAAAGTATGCTCCAATCACTTTTAAATGCTGGTATTCAGCTCTGCAACATTTAGACATTAGCTAGGGAGAAAGAATATAATATTCTGAATTTGAAACTTGGTGTTTGTACTGACCCACAGCAGAATGAATTGCTGCTCCAGTTTTCAAGCTCTCATAACGCATAGTATCTCACTTGTTCCCATCTGCACTGTCACTGTACTTGTCTGCCTAGGCTAACTACATTCCATTTTTTCTTCCTTGATGCTTAGAAAATAAAAAGTATAGTTGGTTTGCTGAGTGTTTAAAGAGGAACAGATTTGCTGCCATTTACAAACTACCCTGCAGATCCATCTCTGCATTACCTCCACTTGGCGTTGCAGCAGATGGAGGAATTACTTTTACTACACCACCATTGTTTTTTCCTCGCTCAAAAACTTTGTTACCTCACACATATGTATAAGTATATGCAATGTAAGATGAAGTAACTCATTCTTACAGAATCATTAAGGTTGGAAAAGACTTCTAAATCTAGTCTAACTATGGTGAGACCACCTTCACCATGCTTGATAACAACATCCTCCACTGCCACTTGAGCACCTCTGAGACAGTGAATCCACCATCTCCACAGGCAGCTTGTTGCAGTGCCTCACCACTCTAAGAATATTTTTTTCCTAGTATTCAGCCTGAATGTACTGTCAGTGTTATTGCAGCAACATGTGATTTATTTATGATTCAATTCCAGCACAGTTGAGCTACAAACTGTTCACTTTGAACAGTGGAATTTGTTAGGATTTCAAAGTCCTTATTATAAACTGCAGGCCTGACCCTTCTGTTATGTCCAGCATTATCAGATATTTCCCAGATAGCTGTTGGAGGCTCAGTGTTCTACCTTACCTCTTCTCCCCCAGCAGTACTGTACTAAGGCAGAGCCTCAGAGCAGCTATATAAGGATGGAGTGTTGTCAGTAATGCACACTGGGAGAGATGCAGCACCGCAGTATGGAAACTTAAAATCACATTGACCATCCAAGGGATATAACTCCTTGAGAGCAAAGTTGTATCCCCCTCTGTTCCTCTTGCTGCATCTTTTTGCTTGACTTTGGAAGAAAAAGTACCTCTTTACAGGACTTGATCCACACCAAGGCATTAAATTCAACTGGAATATAAATATCTAGTGAGAGTAATAGTAAAAGCTCCATGGGAAAAAAAGTTTCAGTTCATACATAGCACATTTTAGTTAAATCCTTCGTATAATTCTGAAACCAGTGAAGAATTTTGCTGGCACTCAATTTGAAGTCCTGTGAAGAGTCACAGTGCAGCTCCAGCTTGGCCTTTCCTACCAGTGAGATTTCACACAACCCTCAGCTCATCCACAGCAGAATCCTGAAGCTCCTTAATCAAGGCATTAGCATATTCCAGCAGAGTGCTAACAAAACTGGGACTAAAATATGCAAACCAACATCAGGAAGGAGCGTTTTCAGCATACTTACGCTCTGCAAATGTTAAATAGCACTCAGAAAGTAATTGCAGATCTCAGATATAATCCACATGCCTTGTTCTAGCTCTAGAAGTGACTTGGGGTGAGTCTTTATCTGAGGAGCAGGCTGCTAGGATTTTCTTACAAGAAATGAAATGCTCATCACCTGTTGCAGTTGTCTTATGCTTATTTGGCAGCTACTAATTCTTTACATAAACTTCAAATGAAAGGAATTTAGCAGCCAGATAGTCTCTGCAGCTGAGCCTGGCAGAATTGTTTATTAAAGACACTCCAAAAGGTTTCCAGCTGTTTTTAGCACCTGCTCTACTTGAGAACCCAGTGAAGAAAAATGGAAACAGCTGAGGCCAGATGCCCATTCTAGGATTCATTTTGCTGTGTATCAGAGCAATGCATCTTTGGATATTGGAGGAATATGTGCTCAGTGTGGGGTGGCTGCCGGGAACTCATTTGCATCCTTCAGGTGGCAATCATGGCAACAAGGAACAGCCTTAGCTATTGTTAGTGTTAGCAAACTGTTCCCTATATTGGCTGAGTTTAATGTAGTCTAAAAATTATTGCAATTATATTCACTTGTGCAGTCTAGAAGGTAAATTTTGTTCCTGGATGTGATGAGAAG
The DNA here is from genome assembly GCF_019232065.1 of Centrocercus urophasianus. Lineage (NCBI taxonomy): Eukaryota > Metazoa > Chordata > Aves > Galliformes > Phasianidae > Centrocercus > Centrocercus urophasianus. The sequence goes on from NW_024884253.1 coordinate 65,239,611, forward strand.
TGTGTAAATGGCATATAATCTCTTTAAACAATTGAAGTAAATGAGATCTACTTAATAGAGTCCAGTTCCTTAGGGCTGGTTACAAAGCCATAATTCCAGAGTGAGATTCCTGCTGAGGAGCAAGATGCAAAAGCATCAGGAGGAGCTGAACCTAAAAGAGACTTCCTGGGTGTTAGAGATCTTTCCCTAGAAATTATCTTAAGGAAGGACACTTCCATTACATGTAAGATAGAGTGGCAGCTGGTTTAGTTCAGCAGCTCAAACTGACTGCTTCTTTGATGAGTTGATGGTTGAACTGTGATGATCTTGGTTTTTTTCAACCTTAATGATTCTATAATACATTGTCCATGAAATAAAGACTGTCAGTGAGAAGTTGTTATTAGAGTGGCTGTTGGTCTGAGCTAGGTCAAGACCAGGTTACTGTAAAAAAGCATCATGAGTTCATAAGAAGGATTAAAAGCATCAACTAACGCTTCCTAGGAAGACAAATATTAATCAAAGATTTGTGAAGAGTAGGAATATAGTAAAGAGTGTAATACAAACATCATCAGTTGGTAGAAACTGACTTATGTAAGATCATAGAAGGCATATACTGTCTCAAAAAATTAATCATAAGTGATCCCTATGCTGATCTTTCATATCACAACTTCTGTCATTGGTGCCACCACTAGAGAAAGATGTGTGAGAATGTGTCCTTTTTCTTAGGCATGAACAGGCTGTTCTGTCCTCAGATCCCCTCTCCCAATTGGCAATTTCTTTTTCTGGATTTGCTATTTTACCTGTAAATTTACTTTTTATTTTCCCCTCTGTTATTAGCTGCCTGTCAAAGCTTCCTTTTTTTAATCACGAGTCTTCTCTATTTCATTGCCTGATATTGTCATAATCTCCTGTTCCTTCAGCATCTTTCTCTCTGATCTTACTGATTTTGTTTTGCTTTCTGATCTCAGTTTTCTCTCCAGTGCAAGCTAATCCTTGCATTACACAACCACACGCCAGTTTATACATTTGGTTGCTTATTCCCTCTCATTTCCTTTTGTTTCACACATTGTATTTTAATGTTTTCTTCTTTCTGCTGTTCACCTTTTGCCCACTTTCCTCCCTGCTGCTCAGAGTTCCTTATATCTAGTGCATTAACTTTAACCTCAACTTGGGCTTTGGGTTGCCCAAAACTTGCTCATTTTTGCTTTCAAGTAGTTTACCTGTTATTAGTTTGTTTTGTTTAAGAACAAGTTGTGACAGTGTTTGTCAGCCTTCAGATGCAGTGGAAGTGCAGTAGCTGGAATAATTTTATTAAATAATATGCTCTCTTCCTGGTTCTTTAAATATTTAAAATCACTTTGCAACTTTTTCCACACAGTACACAAGCAGAAAGCAATTGGGCAAAAATAGCAGTCATTAGCTCTGGAGATGCAGTAAGCACAGCAGGTAGCATATATGATTCAAATTCAAACTACCTCTTCTCAGAAGGAGAGTCTGGAAGGGTTATGCAGTCTCTGCAGTAGACAGAGAGTATCATCTGAATGCTCATTAAAGTAAAACATAAGGGCTGATCCTTATGTCTTTATTGGCATAAGTAGAAATGCCAAAATTAATTTGGGTTTCAGGATTGCTATTCTTAAAAGGAGGGGGAGGGGGAGAGGGGAGGTGAAATTAACCTAAGAAAAAAATCTAGAATGATGAAATTAACTAAATGTTACTTAACTGTATTTCAGACTCTAAATGATGGAAAGTGGACCTTCACAAAAGTGTATATAAAAGTCAGTAAAATTTATTTTGAGGGAAATAGATTGCTTCCCTCATCAGTATGCAGTGTGTATTCATCCCATACTGTTTTTAACATGTTCACTGTCTCTTGGGGAAAAGGTACATAGCTCATATTTGCAACAGAACATTAAAAAGGTGTGCTATTGATTGGTTTTGTTGGCTGTGCACTCTTTTTGCTATGTTAATTACCTTCCTTATCCACCTGCTTCATGAAGGTCAAAAGTTAGCTTGTGAGCAGTAAATAGACCCCATCTGATAGACCCAAAGAAGAATTTTCTTGAAGGTCAGGCCATAACACCATGTGCCAGAGAGCATGACCACAATGCAGGTACATCAGAGCTGTTCCCAGGAACTGCAGGATTTTTGGCAAGCAGGAAGGCAGTGTCTCCACACAGCTGCACATTCAGTAGGGCCATCTAAGTCTGTCAATGGCCTCCAGAACATAAGTTACTGAGTTGTATAAATGCATTTCTTTCCTGCACAACAAAATCAAGCAGGTTTTACAGGATTTAATATCCCTTGGTTTCAGGGAACCCCTACATTAGCACATTTAAAAGCAACATCCACTGAACTTGTGCTTTTGCTGTGAAACTGATGACGGGAATGTTAATAAAGTAAGGGTAAGCTGGACCACTGGCACAGACTGAGGTATGTGTGCTATTGAGACAGGATTTCTGCAAAACGTTTAATAAAAGACTTCTCTATAAGGTCTGCGAGACATCTCCAGCCATAGGGAGATTGCTGCTGTTTGTAATGCTACTTCAAGTCCTCACAAAATTGTCTTCAAGTCTATTAACATGAGCAGAAAACAGAAGATAAGGAAGAGGGGAGTTTATATTCCAGCAGCTTGGTATCCAGGGAGTTTAAAAAAAAAAAAAAAAGTGCAGACCATCAACCTTTGAAAATCTTCCTGCCTACAAGCCATTTGCAGCATCTTCTATTATGTATAAGGTGTTTGCTGGTTTCTGTCTCCAGCTTTCACAAAGAAAAAAAAATAAAAATCTCAATTGACACTAATTGGTTGCAGTCTCAATGAAAGGTCAAGGATTAAAGGTGGAAAAAGCCACAACTAACCTTCTGCTTGCAAAGTTGCTTTCACTACATGTGGGAGGAAGAATGCCAGAGACGTGGTGGGATAAAGTTCACTCTGCTTTATTCCAGAGCTACAGAAATAGCTGTCCCAAGGAAAAGGCCAAAGGACTTCTGTGCCCAGGTATTTCAAGGCTTCACCTTTCCTGCATTTCCCTCAGTGATTTTTATAAATAATTACCAACATGCCATTAACTGCAGCATTATGCTGCAGCCTTCATCAAATCAAGCCTTTCTATCTATATCAAGCAGGATAATGTATCTCAAAGTCAAGAGGAAAACTGCACCAGGCAACATGATAGCAACTCTAAGCCTTCTGGATATATTGTACCATAAATACTAGCAACCTCTGCGTTAGAGCTTTTATCAAATCCTGGGCCTGTATATAAGTGACTGGCGCTTCCACAAATCTGTAAAATGATACCATAAATCACTCTTTCTGATGTCACATTATTCTGAACTGCCATCCAAAAAGAACACAGGATGGTCAATAGTTGGGATGATAGATTGAGCGGCCCCTCCAGCAGCTTTGAGACATACACTCATCTCAGGTTAATCAATGTAAAGGGAATAAAATATCCAACTCTTTGATACTGTTATTCAAAGCTCCTCTTTGGCAGAGTAGTAAAATATATATGGCTAATTTGGAATTCAGATTGCCTTCAACAGCAGTTCTTCCGTGCTTAAAAGTAGGCATGTGTTTAAATGCCGTGCAGGAATGGAACCTGGAAGGAAAAATGGGCTAATAAAGATTTAGGAGTCTGAGCTGACAGACTGACCAATTTTAAATTCAGACAAAGATGTTGCTTTTCGTGTTCAAAGGAAGAAGGCACGTATTGTTCATGTTTGCTGCTTTGTGAGCAATTGTACTTGTGCTGTTGGCGTTACCCTCCCGTAATTTCTTCCCTTATCCAGTTAAGGCTGTAGCTAAATTTCTCCTCATAAATCTTTCTCCCCTAAACAATTCAATTGCTTTCACTTACCTCCACCATTATTAGCTGAGTGTGCAATTTCAAAGTGTGTTTCTTCCCAGCATTCAAACTTGTGGTCGTGTGCTGACTTGAAAGTTAATTTCTAAGTGAAATGTAGTTCACTGGCACTCAGCTTCCATGAACATGGTGGAACAGGACATGAAGCTTTCTGAGAAAGCTTTCATGTAACCAAGGGTGCAGAACAGTAGTGATGCATTTAAAAGAAGCATGGAGACAGCTTACACTGACTCCTATGTAAGCATTGTATAGCCATGGCTAGCTAACTCCATGGCCAAAAATGAGGTTGTTGTGAAATCAGGCTGAGATCAATATGTGAGGTGTATGTAGGTAGACGTGTGTTGTCTGAAACAGAAAGACCTCTGTGGATGTGTAGGCTATTACTGAAAAGTTCCAAGAAATTTGGCCTACAACTGGAGAATCATCATCCTTATCCAACTATATGTAAATTCACACCAGCTGTTGCATCACGTTTAACCTTGTAGTTCAAAAATTGCTAGAATAATACAAAAACAGTATCCAAATAATACTGAATCTTGTTTGATATTTCAGTGCAAGATATGAAAGAACAGCAACAATTCTGCAAGAATCGATTAGCATAAAGTCCAAAGAGAGTGCACTTGGGAAGGTCTTCAGCAAGCTCTATTTGATATATAACAACCTTTGAAATTACAGCAGTCTATGGAAATTTAAATAACCACTGTGTTTTATTTTTAGGAGCCAGATAGAATTTGTAAGGCTGGCGAAGGGAAGGAAGGAAAAGCAACTCCTGTAATTTTATATGTAGAATGAGAACATTTTTATAGAGAAAGCAACTGCTTTCTCTGCGAAGCAACTGGTGCCAGCACTAATTCCCACTGCACCACGTTCTCTCTGATGCTGAGCCACTTTTATGCAGGGAAGATCTCCTTCTCCAACAAGGGAGTCAGGAAGGAGTGACTGGAAGACCTGTGCTTCTCAGAATGTTGCGAATTTCCTTACTGCTCACCTAGAAAGCAGCAGCTTGCACTTGGCTGCATGGATTCCACTCTTCAGTTCTTCCAACGTTTTTCTCCAATGGCTGTTCTTACTCACTATTTATAAGTGCTTTGCTCTTATTTTTGAATACACTAGTCTTTAACTGGCTCCTACTCTGAATTTCTCAGGAAAAAAAAGGCCTTATAAAGTATGAAGGCTCTAACGAATCAGAAGATTTTCAACAGGAGCCCTTCCTACAATCAACGAAAAAAACCTAGCAAACCAAATGTTTTTCATTTGGTTTTGTTTTGTTCTAGTTTATTCATCAGTTAAAAAGGAAAAAACACATACAGATTGCTTAACTGTAGGTTCTTACTTCCAAACCAGTTTGTAATAATTTCTTTTTGTTCTATTCTGAATTAGATATTTATATCTCCATACAGAAAACAGGTAAAACTACATGAACCTGTAAAATAGTTGTTAGCTGCTTTCTTTCTATTTATTGTTTTAATGTATTTATTCTTCTGTTTTTGAATGGCTATTTTGTGTGTGAATTTTTAGTTTTGAAATTAATTTCTTACTGAGAAGTATTCTAATTTGAATATCTCAAGCAATTCCACAGATTTTGCACGTGTGCAATTCTTTATACTTTAATCAGCGAGTATCTGCTTTTAATTACTATAAGACCTTGCTGAGGATTTTAGGGTCTTTTATGTCAAATAATTTTCCTCTGGGAAAATTTTACCATCATTGAAACACCTGAGAACTCTTAAATCTGATACGCGTAAACCATTAAGAAAGTATTCACTGAGGATGAATGTGATAATATGGAGAAGAAAATAATGTGTTCCTTGAAAAATCCAGAGAACACAGAAAAGGTGAAGAAAGGTTACACTGTCTCTGTAAGAAAGAGATTAGTTGTGACAATGGCAGAAGTCTTGCATTAAATTTTGGAATCCTCAGTTCCAGAAGTTCAAGAAAGGATTTTGAGAAAAATCATGAAAATACATTATGAATGCATTTTTAAAAAATCTCCCTTAAATCTGTATACTGGAAATATTTTGAAAAGCATAGATTTTGTGGAACACAACACAGCGAAACAAGTATCCCTTACGTGTCCTTCTTTCTTTTTGTGTCTTTACTGTATTTACTGGTGTTCCTTCACTTGAAAGTGTAATTTTCAGAATGCTTTTGCTGTACCTTAACCTTTGCTGTATCAAATTTGTCTTTTTCAGTCTGTCTTTCTCCTCTACACATTCTCAATCTATAATTTCCAAGGGGATTTTCCTTTCCTGGGGGCACTATTTCGTGTTTCACCATTTCACCTTTTCTCTCTGCTTTGTTTCTCTGCAGATTCTGTGACTGCCTACATATACTCTCTGCCAATCTCTTCCCTTTTTCAGTTCCCTAGTTTACACGTTAGAGTTCAGAAGCATACTGAGTTTGTTGTCCGTACAGCTCCTACATCTTTCCAGCTGGTGTTGTTTCATGTTTAAATAGTTCCTCTCTTGAGTTACATCTATGCCACCATGCCAGGGATACCGATACCTCAAGATCGTGAAACGATGCTGCATAAGGCACTGATTCACAGTATTTTAAACTGTTAATATTTTTCTTCATATGTCCTTTTATCATGTGCATAATATGCATAATGCATAATGTGTCCATTTAGTGTTTCAGTAAAGGTACAAATGCATTCTGGCTCAGTTCAAACTACCACTGCAAAGGAAGATTTTGTTACAGGTTGCAGGCTCTGTCCCGGCTCTCCAGCAGCAGCATTTAAATTACACAAACACCACCTTTAAAATGAAAAACTAGAAATGGAAAGAGTAAATACCACATATAAATATCACATCCCTTCTAGATTTTCATTTGTTTTTCAGGATTTCTGCTGTTTTTTCAAAACCCGTATGCCTTAGCAAACTGATAATCTGAAGATGCTTAAAATAAGATGCACTAAAGTAGGTTGCCCAGAGAGATTGTGGATGCCCCATCCCTGAAGGCATTCAAGGGCAAGCTGGATGTGGCTCTGGGCAGCCTGGTCTAGTTGGTGCAGATAGCAGGGGGGGGTGAAACTAGATGGTTTTTGAGGTCTTGTTCAACCCAGGCCATTCTATGATAAGAAGGAAGTACAAATTATTTCTGTTCATATAAAAATCCTTTTTTTCTCTCCTACCTTGGAGAGTCTCTGTATTCCAAAACTCTTCCAATCATTTACTACAAAACAACATTCTATATTTTAAAGGCTGACAGAAAAATAAACCTGTCAAAATGAATATGGTATTTCAGAACTATAATTTTGCAAACAAAGTGGAAAGTTTTTGGTACTTGTGATACTGATAACAAATGCTGTTTGTTGAACAAGCAATTAAGCATTTTCCAGATGAAGCATCACTGAGAGTTGTTGCAGATTATTTTTAGCTCTTGCAGATTTTCATATATTTATTATACCAAAATGCAGTCAAGCAGTGACACCCAGTGGCTTCAGAATTCTTACTTCATTTTCTATCAGAGAAATCTTGCTTTTAGCTCTGGGTTTCAAAGCTCAGTGTTATTTAAAAAGGGTAAATAATTTCCACTTGAACAGGTAGTTGAACTTAGTAGTTAGGTATAGTGGTAACATATGGCGATCTGAAGTGGTTTCACTGGATGGGTGACACTGGGTGAAATGGTTTAATCACCACAAGGACAGACACTACTCAGCTACGTATCATGGGGCTTGCTCAAGGAATCCACTCAAATACACTGTGTAGGTAAGCCACTAAGCTAAGGGTACATCTGTAAATCTGTGCTTAAAATCCTTTACTTGTCAGAGAGAAAGAGAATTTTTCAGTTTTTAAAGACTGAAACTCATGGATGAAAAACACTGTGTAGATGCAAAATCTATTAATATTTATGATATAAGTAAAAAATAAATAAGAAGTAGCATTAGTATTGGAGGTTAGGATGACAGCTTGACATTGTCTCAAAGTCATCCAGAACTTAAACTATAAAAAAAACAGAAATTCTGCCAAAACAGATTTTCCTATCAAAGGTGACCAAACTATAATTTCCACAGAGGCATACCTTGAAGATAAATTGTCTGCCTAACATGAAAAGTAAATATAAGAAGTCTTATTTAGCAGTTGCTGTGTCTTGGAGACAAATAAATTTGACATTTTTCTTTTTCAAATCAATAGCTTTGCTGTATTAAAAAAGGAAAACATTTCAGTTGCATCATATTGAAGGCCTTTTAAAATCAAGTCTAATAACTGTTCTCAGGGCATAGTACATTTAAATTATCCAGTGACTAAGCAAAATTAGGATCAGCTCTTCTTCAAAGATATTGCTAATATCACTAAGTGTTGCAGAGTGGTTAAAAAAAAAAAAAAAAGCTATAATATGATAATAGCAATCCAATGCATGCTCTTCTCTTTCTGCAAGAAAGAAGTTATTGAGTTGAGGGAAAAAATACTAGTTTGATTTGCAGTTTCCAGATGAAGAGAAATCTACTTACTTTGGCTTCTGCTTCCTTGCTTTGGCTGCATACAGCGCTTTTATATGAAAACCACGGTAGAGTGCTGAAAAGTTGCAATGGGAACAGATCATAGCTTGCTCAAGCGTTTGTTAGATAAAAGCTCCAGTCTCAGGGGTTGCTCCACCTAGAGGACTGCACTAACTGACTTCCCTCTTCTTTGCTCTTATCAAATCTAAATGGCAAAGGAGTCAAAGCAACTGACTTGTTTGCATCCATCTTTCTTATGCATTTTGCTTCAGTGTTTTAAATGAAGGAGTTCTGACACAACCCACAAAATGGATAGGAGTATTTTAATATCATTTTAATGGAGAACCAAGGTGTGGCTGCCTGTTGCCAGGGGGATCTCTTCTCTCCAGGCAAGACCAGTTAATGGCTATGTACTCCAAGTTCTGTGAACACATTTGCATCCTGCTGGAGAGTGATGGAACGAGGATCAGCACAAACACAACTGTTGACCTTCAGGATTTACAATCTGATATTTTTACATCTCTGGAACACCCTGTATCACTTTATTTTGGTTAACTGGTAGTTTGATTCATGCATGTTTTGAGTCCACATTCATGTTCATACAGTACTTTATTATCAACAAGCAGAAATGTTCTTTCTGCACCTTGGTGAAGCAGCAGAAGAGTACTAACCAGACTTCCTTTTCTTTGTGTTGCAAAGATGCTTCTCTGTCAGTTCATTGTAACCAGATGTTTTTTGGGGAAATTAAGAGTGTGGGAGCTACAGTACATCTACTTCAGCATATGGGCTATATGATCTAATATAAGTTTTATTAACTGAGCTCAGGAAAAAGATAAGGAAGTCCATACCCCATAGACTCACACATCTCACACAGCATTATTTATCAGACATTTGTTATCTGCCCAGGGCAAAATGTGCAAGAATGATGCATCACATCGTTCCTGAAAATATCAGTGTATGCCTACTTCAGATGAAATTTTGAAAAGCGATTATGACATATAGTCTATACTCTCATAGTAATGCTAGCAAGTAGTTGCATCTAATTAGAAATTTGTAACAGCTTCCAAGCCAGTGAAAAATAAAAACATCTATTGTTGAGGGTTTTTCTCTCAGCTGAATACCTCTTTTTACATTTTCCTTCTTTAGAAAAAAAATGCAGTAGTGTGTTTGGTTTGGACAACAGATGCTGATATGGCTTGTTTTATACTGAGGTGCCAGCTGTTCCTTATGTTCCAAAAACAATGCCAAACCTGCTGTTAGGAGACTTATTATCCATTGGTAAGTTGTTCCAAGTGGGCAATTATTCTCAGTGAAGTTTTTCCTCTTTTTTATGGATGCTTGTTTTTCTGCCAGAGGTCGCTGCTGTTACTGTTACCTGCAGTGACTGGATGTCTGGAGGAATAAGCCATACAGTGTTCTAGGAAGCAGAACTACAAGTGAAAAGCAAACAGTGCATTAAGCAAAATGGGTAGTAAGTTTTTCTATAACCATAGCTACATTGTCACCTCCATTAGTTTTGCAGAGGAGAGGGGGACTGCAGTGCCAGTGCTGCTTTCAGAGAAAAGCAGTTTAATTTGGCAGAAGCAAAAGCTCTTTTCCATTTGCAGAAGTGCTTTCCCAGCACAGTAATAAGACAGAAGTTATGGTGACCTTGCAAACAGAACTTCTGTTTTGCTCTTCCTTTCTCTCAATCTACATCTTCACAAACAACCAGCTCAAAGAAAGCCTTCATGCACATTTGTGTCCTCTGATTTCTAACTTTTCTTCCTTCATCTCAGTTATAACTAACAAAATCAGTTTCTGTGGTTACTTAGATTATCTAATGGGAAGAGCTTGGGGCTCTTCCACTATATCTGGTAGCTGTCAAATACAGGAAACCTGATCCTCAAACCCTAAAAAGCCTACAGAAGAGTCTGATCACCCCAGAAGTAGGTATCCCAAGAGCCAGGTCCTCATTTTGAGTTATGTGAAATTCTTCCACAACTAAAGTTCCTAATTGTGTTTCTTGAGAGAGTTCAAATTATACATTTTATACGTTCTGCTGTTTTAGAAAAGATCATTTCTGTAACATTTATGGCTTCATAAATAATGACAGACAATAATGACATTTCAGGAGTTTCCTCTGACTTGCTTTCTCTGTTTCCACAAACAAAAAAACTTTGTTTTCAAATGGAGAGAATGCATTTTCTCCAGAGATCAAACTATGGAAATATCAGATTAGCAGACACCAATAATTCAGTAGTCAATATTGTTGGTTCACATTTTTTCTCTAACACCCAGTCACGAATGTTGGGTGAAATTGCAGCTGCATCTGTTTGTTTTAACAAAATGCAGCCCAGCAAACATCTGATCCTGATCTGCACAGCTGTCTGCTGGAAATGACTCATTCTGCTGTGACAAAGATGGTAAATGAACATCAAGCTCTGGAATAAATAAGTCATAACACCATCTCTAATCTTTGCTGTTTCTCTAAAATCCAGGTTTAATTTAACCATTTTTATGAACATTCCTCTCTCCTGAAGTTATAACATGTAATATCATCACTGAAAAGACTCAAGTGGCTAAAGAAACTACTTAAAGACTACTCATCTGAGGCTTCATGATTTATAAAATTTTCTCTGTAATTTCTCCAGTATAGTATCTCCTCACTTCAAATAGGAATACTTGTGAAAGAATTGTTATATCACTTTAAAATATGAAAAACACATATAACATTAGGATGAGAACTAGCAGTATAAACACTGCTTTCAAACTAGCATACATTATTCATGTAGGCTCTAGTTCGATAACAGGACAAATATTGCATTCAATACTTACCCTCTTTATGTCTGGAAGAAAGTAAATCAAAACAGAGTACCTGCTGATGTTCTGAAAATAAAGCAAAGCCCATTAATTTTCAGGTAATTCACCATCCCTTTTTCAAGTCAAAAATTACATTCCTGTGGGCAGCAAAGACCTTGGGAGTTTTTAGGTCTGCACATACACACATCAATTCTCAACTGAACATTCTCTTTTAGCAATATAAAGAAATAAACAGCTTAAACATACAAATAAAAATATCCCACAGGCAGCTATTTATATGAACAACTCAGTGTTTAATGATAAGAAAGACATTTAAGAACAACCTTATTTTTTCTACTCAAATGTTGAGGTTTTCGTTTGTTCCAAAATGGGAAAGCTGAACAGGAATACATGGTTTACTAAATGACATATCTACCACATGAGAAAAGGAATTATTTGGCAGTTAAAGTGGTATTGCTTCAAATCTGTGGGCTTTCTCAGCTGGTTGGAGCAAGCAATAATAGATCTTTGCTCAAACACACACCTAAACTGGATGCTGTTATGGAGGACAATTACCTTCAGCTGCAATGACCAAAAACACAAGCTTTCTGAGAGGAAAACGTAAATGGCTATGACTAACACAATGGATAGGAATAAAAGATTAGGATAAAATAACATAAACATGAACCATAAATTCTTTTCTGAGTCCTTAAGGCGAATGTTACTGTTGTCTTTGCCATGGCCAAAACTCTGTTGTTCCCCCTTCAAACCTGTTTGAATTCCCGAGAAGCAATGTTATCACCTGTGTCTCATACACATCCCTATTAACGTTGCTAATGGCTTCATTTTGTCCTCTTGCTTATAAAGAGCCTTCAGAGGAAAACCTTGATTCTCACTATAATGAGCTTTTTGGATGAGTTTCTGGCTTGTGCTGTGCTTGAAGGTAAAAGGAGTTTTGATGCTCCAGAGTCTCTGATAGTGAGTGTGGACAGACTTCAGAAAGAGACTGTACAACTGTAAGCACAGTGAAAACAAAAGGAAACTACAGTGCTATGTGGGCTGCTCAGCGCTTGAGTACTTTTAACCTTAGTTTATGGCTTTCTGTTGGCTATGCCTCACGGAACAGAGATTGAAATAACTCCTGTCCCAAGTAATCTGGAAACTAAGGAATTGCAGTACAGTTGATAATGACTGAGCAAAATCCCAGAGAATATTCTGGGGAAAGCAAGCAAATAAACCCGTTTTTTAAAAATCCAGCCTGCATTAATCAGGAAGTGTTGACTGAAAAGGCTGTTTTGTTGTTCAGAGGTAAAAGTTTCTGTATTCCTCAGAATGGTAGGAAATTAATATTCCTGGTAGGAAATTAAGCATCACTTGCCCACTCCCTCTAGATTGAGTGGGGAAGAGAGCTGGAAGAGCAAATTTAAGGACAAAAAAAACTTACTAGGGAAAAGAAAAGCTGCACATGAAAGCATAGCAAAACAAGGAGTACATTCATACTGAACATCAGTAGGCAGGTATTCAGCTGGTTTCAGGAAAAGAGTGTTTTATTGCATGTATCAGTCCTTGGGAAGACAAGCACCATCACCTAAACATCCCCTCTCCTCCTTCTTTCCCCTAGGTTTATTGATGAGCATGATGCCATATAGTATATGGTCATATCTCTCTTTTCAGTTTAGGTCATCTGTCCTGGTTCTGTCCCTTCTCAGCTCCTTATGCACCCCCGGTCCCCCCACTGGCTGGGCAGCAGGAGAAGCTGTCATTTGCTCTATGCAGTGATGCTCAGCAACAACTAAACCATCTCTGTCTTACCAATGCTGTGTTGGTCACAAATCCAAAGTATAGCACCATACAAGCTATTTTAAAGAAAAATAAGCCCATTACAACTAAAATAAGTATGCTCAATCTTTCATGTAAAACAAACAAACAAAAAATTATTTCAAAGAACAAGCTGGAATGTGTCAGTTGGTTGTTGGGTTGTTTGTTTTGGTTATTTTGTTTGTTTGTTCATTTTTTACTTATTTTGGGTAGGGTTTTTGCTTTTTCTTCATTGGATAACACAAATAAATAGTATAGTTGTTTTGTCTATCTGAATAGATTGGAGGAAAAAGAGAAGAATTCTGGTAAAGAAATGATTAAAACAGGCAGTCAGGATGTATCTCAGAGAAGCCAGCTTATTCAGAATGCTGAATCCTTGCTCTTCATGGGCCAGAATCTCAGGTAGCTGCTACTTAACGTTAGTTAGCTAGGAAATGCTATGAAATAAGACAATGGCAAATACCACTTACCTATATGATCTCCTTCATGCCTTGTTTTTTCTTAGTGACCTGTCTTTGCTTAGTCAAACTTCACCATCTCTCAGACTGAACACATCGTACAAGCAATGGTTGTTTATACAGTCCATTACTCTTTTTAATTGACTTTGCTCTTTCGATTGAAAGGTGGCCTCATATATCTAATATCTAATTTACTAATTTACTAATTTGCCTCTTCATTCTTTTCACTTCTAGCATTCTTTAAGTAGATCTTGAAGTTTCTCTCGTTAATCATTCAAAAACATAACCACCTGAACACCACTAGGAAGTGTTTCTAATGCCCTGAATTCTTCTGTTTGTGTTATAAAATCATGGGGATTTAAAAAAAAAAAAAAAAAAAAGAGAGAGAGAGAAAAAAAAAAAAAAAAGCATAGTTTATATAAACAGCTTGATATTTTTAGAGCATGGGGACAAGCAGATCAGCTCTTAATTAGAAACAGATTAAACTCTGATCACTCCTGTAAAGCTCTCCAGTGCTGACTGAAGGTAATCCTTACAAGCTTTGCCGTGAGCACTGAGATGCTGCCACTGACTTTGCATTTAAAATCAAAGGTCAGAAAGTCAAAGCAGCAAACTAAAATTGAGAAGATTTAGATCCTACTGGGCCACGGACACAAATGAAGCGCTACTGGGGAACACAAAAGAACAGTAATCCGAACTACAAATTGAACGCTGAAGTACTCCTCAGATGTTGAGATCAGCTCATTGATTAATGGTAATGTATGAATATAATGTACGAATATATTTATTTCATGACAGCAGAAGTTATATAGAACTATAGAGTGGTATACTTCAGCTCTGAGTAACAGAAATAATAATCTCTGGTTCTGTGTTTTTTGGTCATGTAACTAACTTAGTGGTAGCTTCGAAATGCAGTGCAAAGTTCTGCAAGATGTAAATTATGGTGTGTGTGTATATATATATACTGAAGCTGTCCTAATAGTCTTTGAGGTGTTTATGCTGTTTGTATGATGATAACTGATTCACATTGTTATATCCACAAGTATCTTTGTACTTCAGCTTTGCTAGGAGAAAAAAAAGAAAAGAAAAACTTAAAGAACTGCCCCTTAAGGACAGAAGGATACATTTTTATGTGCAAGAGAAGCTTCAAAACATAGCAGTGAAGAATATCCTCAAATATACTCTTACATAACAGTAATTAAAATATTGTTTGAAACTGTATTGGCAAAGGTATCCTTGCATGAAACTCAGTGTGATGAGGTAAAACACAAAGCCTTCTCACTGATTAACCAGAAAAATAAAAATAGCAGTTCTCATGAGAAAAGCATTTATGAAAGCATTCCTTTGTGCTTTACTTACTTTATTGTGCTTTAACAGCTTCTGAAAAGTCTAAGGTTTTAAATATTCTTTGTACTCATGTGAATGCACCTCATTTAACAGTGCCTACTGTAAAACCTCTCTGAAGATATCTTCAAAGCAGTGCAACCCAGTGACAGGTCAGAAGACTTCAACTCTGTAACTTACTTGACAGCAGTTTTCCTTCAGCTTTCAAGAATATTTTGCCTTACAGAGTAACAGAAGTTTATGGAGCTTAGTGGCATTATCTTATTAATTGCTGGGAAGTTATTACAGGGACCTCCTAGACCCTCACTGATGGATATAATAATTAGATGGCATAAATGAACAAAGGCAAGCCTAACTGCCATAATCTGCAGAATGTTTTCTGCAAGAGAGAGGCAATCAAATGCAGAGACAAGAAAGCACAATTTTTCTCTTCCTTGCTCAGATTGAAGTGCATTCAAGCATTTGAGATTAAAAGAAACTAGTCTTGGAAGAAGCCTTGTTTTATTAATCAATAGATAGCATGTGTAGATGCGTATGCAGCCCTTTCTTATGCTGTCAAGATGATGGGAGACTTAGGTAAAGTTACTTGACAAACTAACTGTGAAGGGAAGGAGGAGTTTTGTGGTCTTTGTTTTTTGGATAGGTCCAAGATACAGAGTTCCTGACTTTAGCTTCAGTCAAAAGATTGCACTTCCAGTTTGACCAGCTTTTTTAAAACACTTAGTACATTATCTAGGCAGCATGTTACCAAAGTGTGTGTATAGCTTGAACAGAAAGGAATGCTAGCTCAGAATTGAAGTCAAAATTATTAAAGTTGTTCATATATCCAATAAAATCTGAATTCCTGCTCTGTTTGCTCACTTGCATACATCCATTAGTTCTCTTTTCCTTAAGAATCTTGCTGCTTTCTACTGAAAAAATTATTGCATGCTTAAATAATGGTCTTTAGTAAGTATCAAATATCTTGCTGAAATAAGGTGTTCTATAAGTGCTGGATGAAATGTAGATTCTTTTTCCATAAATGATTGTTTACAGAAAACCTCATTGTACTCCAAGTTGCAAACAACAAGAACTAAAGACAATAAAAGAAACCACTTCTGCTCCCTTTAATAATTAAATTATAACAGCTGAAAGTACACACTCTAGATCATAAGTTTGTATGTGTATTTTTCTTTCCTTTATAAGCATCTCTTCACATGAGATACAGAAGAATTTGTATTTTAATAGAAGCACCCTCAAAAACAGTTAGATCTTGTGTAGCAATGATTCCCAATTCCCAGACTCCCAGGGAATTCCCAGGAGGGGAAAATGTTGAATGGACTGATTATAAATCAATAAACAGACAACGACAGAAGAATACACGGGTATCTGTTCACATCTGAAAAAGACATTAGTTTCTTTTATCTTTTTCTTTCTTTCTCTCATTTTTTTTTCCTTTATTTTTAAATACAGTAATCATAGAGTTATGGGAAGGCTTTTGTTTTAAGGGACCACAAAGCCCACCCAGCCTTAACCCCGTGCCATGGGCAGAGCTGCCACCCACCAGCTCAGCTGCTCAGGGCCCCACTGAACCTGGCCTTGAGTGCTTCCAGGGATGGGACACCACAGCTTCTATGGGCAGCTGTGGCAGTATGTTATCTTTTCTTAATCTTTTCTGTTTAACTTTGCATTATTATGCTGGAATTAACAGAGATTTCATTTTACTTTCAGGGTATCAGTCTTGGAATACGTAAGTTAGTAACAGAGATGTTTTCCTTCTGTATTGTTGAGTTTTCCCTGGGAGATTATTTGTCCAAAAAAAAAAAAAAAGTGAAAATTAAAACGATTGAATGGAGTAAAGCTTTGAAAACCGGAATTTAGAATGAAAAGCGCTGAGTTAGAGAAGGAAGATGTTCTGTTCGGTTCGTACCTTATTTTATAGGATTTTCTTAGATCGAATTCTCCAGAGGCACAGAGAGGCACAGAGCAGAGCATGTGCACTCGACCAAGCCGAGTGTGAGGACAGGCCTCTACCACTAGAGGGTACTGCACATCCAGTTTTTTTTTAGGTTTTTTTTTTTCCTCTCCTTTCAAAGTATTTGGTGCATAGCGTTCTGTACTGCGGTGCATCTAACACAATTTGCTGTTTTGATTCCAAGCTCTCTAGTTACTTGTTGAATGAACGTGATAATCCTGTTAAAATAAATAAAAGTCTTAGGGAAATGACTAGAAGATGACTGCCTAGAGTTTGTTTGGAGACTGTTTTCTTGTCTTACACAGAGTCTTTTCTGATTGAGCTTTGCTTAAAATAAAACATGTTTTTATCTTCAGTGTTGTTTGGCTATTGTCTTATTTTCTTTTAAGACACATAGCTCCACTTCTGAGATCTTGAATTAGATAGATTCATGTTTTGTTCCAGTCATCTTTTAAAATAGCTTTTGCACACACTAATATGCCTGGGTTTTCTGGTAACATGGAATGGGTGTGCAAAGCAGTAGCTCATGCTCATCGGGTTGATCCACACCTGTATATGTTATTTTAATTGCTGTGGACACCTATTGGCACTTCACAGCCAAAGCTGTTATACCTAAGAAACATGAAACTGTGGTGACAAAGCTGTAAATGTGCAGCCAGGAAACAAGACAAAAACAACAACAACAACAACAACCAAAAAAAAAAAACAAACAAACAAACAAACAAACAAACAAAATGGATTTTCAGTGCTTATATCACCACTGAAAGCCAGAAAGGATAAGCATACCAGATGCTTGCTTGAGAGGATACCTCTTCTACCCTTCAGTCTCACCAAAACAAAGCAAAGAATCTACATCCATTTCTTTCTAATCTGTAAAGTTTTTCAGGGAAATTTCAAGGCTTTGCAGCTATATTTTTACAGGTATTAAGAGCTACAAAATGAGCGTTGAAAAGCTGACAATTTAAACTGATCACTGGAGAGAGTGGAGACTGGATATAAGGGCTATGCTTTCCATGTTACCACACTTACCTTCAGCTGAGATGTTTGATAACTTTGTGTGAGCCAGCATAATGGGATTCTCAAAGCTCCTTTCCCACTGAACCAAAGCCTGGTTCTGTGCTTTATGCCTGTCTGTTCTGGGGTACACCTGCTTTTGAGTGCTGGAAGAAGAATACTGTGCTGCTTTGTAGTGGTTTTTTTTTTTGGGGGGGGGGGTATGCTCTTTTCTAGAGAATCTATTTGGCTGGAGAGCTGTATTTGAAATAGGTTGTGTTTCCCTTTGCATGTGAGTGAAATGGGGTGCTTATCCAATGAACTTCCAGCAGGATTATTCTGCTGGTGAGGCACAACTGTGTGCAGTCGTACTGTTCTACCTTCTCCTTGGGTTCAGCCCAGAGACCACCCTGCATCCACAAGCAACATGTGGCTCTATGCGTCAGCTGTGCTTGCTCAGCCCCACAGACAGGAATGTCTGATGTGAGAAAAAAACCTTCCCCTGCGAAGAAGTGTGTTGCAGTTAATTAGTTCTAATACAAAATAAACAGGTATCCTTTTCCAACAGGATGTAGATGCTTCCTCCCACCTAGAAGCTAGCATTCTGCACATCAGCTGTATACACATGTACTGTGAGATGTGCAGCCTTCTCCCATCCAGAATAAAGAGAGGGGAGGAGAAAAAAAAAAAAAAAAAAAACGCAGAAGATATTTATAAACTTTCTCCTCTTCAACTCTGTAGCAGAAATGCTAAGTTATAACCTGAACCAATGATTGAACACCTGATGGGAAAGCAGGGCCAACCCAGGGAAGTTCATATGTATGCAGTGCACCTGAGTGACTGGAAGGGGTGGAGTAAGGATCCACACCTTCCCAGACCTCATTTAAGGGTTGGCAGTGAGTTAGAAGGTATTTTGCTGGAGATCCTTACCTGTCTGAGGCCTTCCAAAGGTAAGCAGTTCTTTTCTTTCATTTCTGTACCCACAGCTGTTGCATCTGGGCTTGTCCTTATTTCCTGTAGCTAAAGACTTTGCTACCTCACTATTATTGCTGTAATTTTCCATCATGTTGTAGTGTTACAACCCCAAGTTTGAAGTTGATGCTTTACAGTGATGGCTGTATCCTGTTTCCATTTGTTCTATAACACGCAGACTAGTCAAGTGATGACTTTGCATCAGAACAGATGTCATAGCCACAAACATTTTCTTCTAGTGCTACTTAATACTCACTATTTGCTTTAAGATAGCAACTCAGCTTCTCTTACAGTAATTTTCACTTGAAAGCAGGCCTGCAAGAATCTCCTATTTAAGCCTGCACTGACACAAAGAAGTAAGCTAAACTGTATAGGAGTTAGAGGTGAAATGAACACAACTGTGGACCTGAGCATAGCTTTGCTAGTACCCACATGTCAAAATCTCCTGGCTCTTCAGGGCCTGGGAGAGAAAAAGGATTCACGTGTATGGTTAAGATTTGTTTTTGATTCAGTTTTCTGAAACAGTTCTTCAAATTGTTTCATTCAATCTTGCAATGTGAATTCTGAGGAAAGACAGTGATTTGTAAATGATGTAGTGGTTTAGGCTCTGAATACCTCTTCTTCAAAGAGAAGAAAATGAGCAGCAGCCACTTACAGAGCATGGGGGCTTGGTACTTGAGTGTCCTGTGGTAGGAACTCAGATTTGCTGAGGTTTGGAATCTGTCTTCTCAGATGTTTTTCTTTCTCAGGAGTTCATGTACGAAGAAGCTAATTAAATTTTTTCTTGAGTTTGGTTTTGGGATGGAGGAGTACATGTGAAATATCTTTGCAGCATGGGAGGTATTGATGTTTTGCGACAAATGAATGAACTGATGTTAAGGAACTGCTGTTGAGGGCAAATCTGTGATTTGCAGAGCTGAAAATGATGGTAGATGGTCTTTTTCCATTATTAGTTTTGATATTTTTTTTTAACAATTTTCAGTTATGTAAGTTTTGCCCTAAGCACTGTTCTTTTTTCCCTTGTCATGAGCTTTGGTGTACTGAAGTTTTTCACTCAAGTAGAGACTTTTAAGTCTTTGCCTTCAGATCTTGTTCAGTTGTAATTCAAGTGTTATGTGAGATAAATCTTTTCTTTTTTACCAGTTAGTAAAATAAGATCTGGATGAAGTGACTTTCTTCAGTGCTCTGTATAATGTTATTGTCATTACTAATATATGAAAATAATAACATAAAACGACATTGAAGTTGCTATCTTGGCTAAAATATCATGACTGTAACAGTGGCATCCAGTGCTACAAGTACTAGCTATTTCTATATAGGTCAGGTCAGTCTTTTTGCTCCAAAGCTATGTCTGCTTCCACTCTCCTGCTTCATTTCTCATGCTTAAAAATAGCCAGTATTTGTGGTTGTTAGTTTACGCAGAGAGATGCAGAAGGAATTGATTTAAATCATGGTACAATTAACATAGAGAAGTGTCAAGCCTACTTTTGCCTTTGTCCTGACTGCCTTGGCAGTTGTTTTGGGATGGCTCTCTTTTAAGATTGGAGCCTACGGAGAAACTTTATTGTAACCACGGTCAGAATTTAAAAAAATCTTTAAAAATTTTCCATCAAGAAGCTGATACTGTCTTGTGCTGCCCAGAGGGAAGGAAAAAAAAAAAAAAAAAAAAAAAAAAAAGAGTGGCCAAATTTCTTGTGGACAAGCTCAGACATTAACTTCTTTTCTGAAATTCTTCAGTCGCAACACAAGGATCTTCCAAACGTCAAATTGTAGTTTACAGTTAAACATTCCCTACCCAGTCTCCTCTGCTCTGGCAATTGGACAAAGCAAAACAAATAATTTGGGGAGTATTTGCTGTCTGTGAGAAGGATGTATTTGATGTCTGTGTGAGGAATTCGGGATAGTGATAGATGCTTGAGAAATCACCTTGATTTCCTATGTACTCTGAGTAGGTGGTATTTTTGTGATGCTTTCTGATAATGTGTTACCTTATTTATCTCTTTTGGCACAACATTTGGCAATTCCTTAAACATTTTTAATCCTCTTTTAATGTCATTACTGCAATTAGCACGTTCCTTACTGTCAGTGGAAATGACCAAGATAATCCTAAAATAGTGTAGTATGACTTCACCTGCATTCTATTTTGCCATCTTTTTGTTGGCCTTAAAAAAAAACTGGGACAGGCAATCATCACAGACCCTGACTGTCAGTTGGCATGGGAACAGTCCAATTCATCAAGTTTTAGATTACAATGGCTGAATTAACTGTGACCTGAAGAATATACTTTGGTCTGCTAGTGATTCATTACACCATTGTCCTCTATGAACTGCAGCAGAACTCCTGTGTGTATGAGGAATATGGTTTTTTTTCTTCTATTTTTAAGGTCCTTCTGCTGATTTAACTTAATAGCGAGACATAAATTGTACCACTCTCAGGGGAGAAAAAAAGAGAATTAATGATTTTCTGTCCTTCAAGGTTGTCACTTAAGTTACTCATTATTACATCTAGCTTGGTTTGACCAAACTTCTGTTACAGAGTATACTTGGACATAGGTACTTTCTTGTACCGTTGTTTTAATGATGAAGGCTATTTTTTCAGGATTTGCTCATTTGGGTTTGTTTTGTTCGGTGGTGGTTTGTTTGTTTGATTGAATGAAAGTGGCAACAAGCATGGGAGAGCTGAAAGATTTTAGAGCATCACAAAATAACATCATTAGAAAGCCTCGTGATTGTTGTGCTAGATAGCACCAGTGAAAAGGGTGTGACTACCCAAATTCATCTGTGCTGTTACCTCTTTTGACTTGGTGCTGTGCAAATAATTTAAGAAATGAAATAGTGGAGAAAAAAAAAAAAAGGTAATGCAGGCTGATCACATGGCAAACATTCATCAGTAAGTCAAAAACTAACAAAATTGATGTGGGGAACCTGCTTTGGCAGGGGGGTTGGACTCAATGATCTCTGGAGGTCCTTTCCAGCGCCTGCAATTCTGTGATTCTGTGAAATTGAAAGAATCTTCTCAGAGCCATTTCCTACACTGTAAAAAGATTTCAGTACCTTTACTGTGAAAGGTGTTTCTAAATCAGCTAATTCATCAAAACTTCTTACAATATACATATATTTTCCTTCAGTGTAAGATAGTATGCTGTGATGAAAGTGGGTCAAATCGGACTTTGTTCTTTTACCCAGATGTGCTCTGGTTTCTCCAATACGATAGGCTTTGATTTGTGCTGACCTTGAGGTAAAGCATGGTAAAACCTTGAGAAGATCAAGTGTGAGAATGTTTCCATGGGAGACTTTGTATTGGAGAAGGAGTGGTGAACTTCTGTAGGACTTCTCAGAAACAGAAGGATCAAAATTCTGCCCTTGCTAGGCATTGTAGTTGAAGCATGTGCAAGTCCCAGCTACACCCCTTTACTTGCACGTTCATTCCCAGTGGCCTGTAACAGCAAGCAAGGAGAAAAAAAAAAAGCTGTGAAAATGAACTTCTTTCATAAAATAGAACTTGTAAATACATCTTCACCAGAAATCTAGAGCATGATGATGCAATATTGATCACTATGTTTTCCTGTGAAAAGACATTTTTGTTTTTCCTAGCACTCTGTAAGCTGAAGGTTAAAGGCTAAATTCTTGCATTGCTTTTTCTCAGGCTGAATCTTATCCAAGAGATCAACCAGATCCAGGCTTTGTGTCAAAAGCCCTCATGTAAATGGGTGAGCTCAACTTGGGAATGTGTGAGAAAAGCCATGAGATAAATGATTGATAGGACAAATCTGAGGGAGAAAGCTGACTTTTAACAATAAGCTGCTTCAGCCTGGTATGTAAACAAAGCACCTGATTGTTCAGTTAGGTTTCCTTTTTTAACGTGGTGCCAAATAATGGAGGGGATTTTTATTATTTTATTTTTTTTTTTTTTTGCTGGAAGTGTAATCCCACTTCTTTCCTTGCAAGTGCTCCTAAACCAAAACATCTTTCCAGCACTGTTCTAGCACCTCACTTGTACACCCCAGATTTCTTCAAAGTTCTGTGTGTACCATCTCATGAAGGTGATCTTTACTCTTTGATTTCTTGACTGACACGGCATCCATGTCACTTAAATATGCCAGAATCAGCTACTTCTCACTAGAGAGAAGGCCTAATGCTGGGGTTGGTTGCTATCTCTTGCCTCTAGCCTTTTTCTGCTGCCTTTGGGCTTTACACTCAAATTCAGCCTTCCTAGGAGAGGTTGTGTGTATTCCACTGAAGTGTGTAAAGATAAAAGCTTAACATTGAAATTTAGGACCAAACTGTGTCTGAAGTGATACAAACTGTGGTGTGCATGTCTTCAAGGCCAGTCTTTATTTTAGATGCTAAGCAAGTGATATTTTAAGGTGAAAAATTGCCTTAATCTTGGTATTTATTAGTATCTTTTTTTTTTCTTTTTTCTTTTTTCTTTTTTCTTTTTTTTTTTTTTTCCCCTCACTTATTTATTTGAATTGTTATCTCAGGCTTGAACTGTAGTAAGAAATCTACAACAGCCTCAAAGTACCTTGCTGTACTGTGTCTGGAAGTGGAGTTTAGGGTAACCCTGTAATGAAGGCTCATAACCAAATGCTTGTTTTGAACACAGTATCGTAAAAAACTAAGTTCTTCTAAAACACACAAAATGCATTTAGGGAAAGGCCTTTTACTGCCCCATAGACAGGACTCATGCCAACTGCCTCCACCAACAGCTTCTCTGAACCTTTTATACGTAATTTTTATACGTAATGAAAATGGTGTGTTCAGATGATGAGGAATTTCTTTTCCAAGCTCAGGTTTTAAAAGGCTCAGTAAATGGATATGATGGAGTTCAGAGTACTGTATTAGCAAGTAGAATACTGTAATACTGCTATAGCTGGTGATGCCACCTCTCCATATGAAGTCTAGAACTTGCATTCACTGAAGAATTGGAATTAAGAATTGGAATGCTTTGACATAGGAAATGTCGTTATGTCATAGCATTTTTCTTTGCCTTTTCAATTTGTACTTTTTAAGCAGCACACCTGCATTAAAGAAGCAGTATGTATCTGAAAGAAATGCTGTTTATTCATTCATGGGGCCAGCCTATTTTAAAAGAAACAAACAATGAAGAGCTCAACTATTACAGCACTTCCCAGAAATCCAGTGTTGAATTATTTAGTTTAGTTCAATCTGCAAGCTGCCATGAAACTTCATTATTCAGCTAGTCATTGTCCCACACACCTGAACCAAATGCTGTCATGAAGAGGCCTTATGACTTTCTGAATGCTGAATTTCTAGTAGGCTTCAGGGTTTTACTTGCTCTTAACAAGGAGCTCTGTAATTACAGAGCAAAAGAGGATAAGGTGCTGTGAAACCAGAAGGTACACAGTGTATTTCCTGGGAGGTCTAATTTGCAAATAGTCCTTCAATGTAACAGATGGCCAGATGATTTTGGATGTCACTTAAAAATCAAGTATGATCAGAAGGCGAAGTGAAAAACATCATAGCAAGTAAATTAGCTTAAGCCCTGACAATAGCCTGGTGTTCTGTCTTGGCTAACAAGATGTGCCTCTCCTCTAGGCATCTCTCTCTTGGTATGGTTTCAAGTATCCAGACACCTGTGTTAGTTATGAATTAGGTTGTTGCTGCACCACGTGTTTTTCTGTGTAGAAGACACCCTGGGACTGGATCACTTTTTTTAATTATTCTTCTATGAAGCAGCTCTCTTATCTAAATAAGTTCACTTGACAGGCTGGATGCTAGTTTTCAATTATTTGTTTTGTTTTCTATATTTCTTTTAAACCTAGTAAATTTTAAACATTATTGGAAAAACAAAACATTTTCCTTCTTAGCTCAGAAAATACATGATGTAAGCTTACAAGAGTGCTGACTAGGCAGTATTAGGTAGTGCATGGGTAAGTTTTTGTGAGCCAGCTTTATTAGCACTCAAGTTTCTGAACTTCAGCCACAAGTTGCTCTGTGCTGTTCTTTGCTTTTGTTTTACTGTTCTTTAAGCTTTTGTGTAAGGCATTGCCTGGGGGACAAACAATGCTTTATGTTCTCAGTGATGTCCATCATTTAATTAATTTATGGTGTTTAAAAAATCCTGTCAAAAAGGATAGGTCCTGGTCAGGTGATGCTGTCAAACTTAGCTGGACAGTACTACAATTCTTGGGGAAGAAAGAGAAAGAAAATTGCTGTTTCTCATTATTTCTCCACTGCCAACAACAACAAAAAACACAGAGCATAAATCACATGAAAGAAGTGTGTTTTCTGTTGACCATTACCTACTTAGAATTTGCACTACAGACTTCTTTTCCTTTTGGAATGGACCTGAGAATTGCCTTCAGTATCATTGCCAAAGCATATTCCTTGTCAGTTTAGGTCTTCAAATATCTGGCAATATAAGCAGTGAAAACAAAAGATTGTTCAAACCTATGTGTTGCAGATTAAGAAGTGAGTTGTGGAAAATGTAATAGATTGAGATAGAAAATGATTTGTGATAGACACCAAGGAAATTTCCTTTTGAAAACAGTTAAAAAACAAAGCACAACAACAACAAAAAAAACTGCTTTGAAGTATCACTGCAGTCTAGTTCTGTTAATACGTTTGAGGAGAATCTCAGAGCTGGGACGAGATTGAAGTTTAGAATGTAGCATGCAGGAGATGAGTGTGCCAGCAATCCCTGGGTGCCTGCCTTGGTGGTTACCTAGTTGACTGCCAGGGTCAGAGGGTGTGGAATAATCTGGAGGGGCAGGTGTTCATACAGCAGCAGAAATGTGATCAAGATCAGAATAAAAAAGCAAAATTAAGAACAAGACATGCATGAAACTGCATGAACATGATGAGACTGAAATGTCACCAAAATTAAAAAAGAAAAATTTGGTTTACTTGTGTAGCAGAGCCATAAAGATGGAGAAGCTGACTTGTTTATGCAGAATAGCGCTGAACAACCCATCCTCAATATCATTTGCATATCTGTCGAGTTTATTCACAGTTAACCTTCAAAGGGTACGAGAATATTACAGTGCATTTCAGTGGACACTGATCAGTGCTTCTTAAGAGACATAACAAGTGTCTCCATATGTTAGGAGCATTTTACAAACTAAAATATTTGTGTGGTTTGAATTTTTATTTAGTTGGTTTGGGTTTTTTTGTTTAAATCTGGTCCAATCAGGGTTTTCATATAACTAGACTGCTGTTTCCTATAGGAGCAGGGGAATAGGGAAACATCATACTTCTGTGCAGATTATACTGTCTCACAGTGTATTTTTTATTTCTTGCCAATAAATGTTCAGAAGGGTTATGGTAATACACATAAATGTGGAAATAACAGTAACTAATGTCATTCCTGGACAGAAAACACAGGCTACCTCTTACAGCTCTCCAAGATTTGCACCACTAACCAAATTAACAGAGATCCAATTAATGCAAAACAGTGTTGCCAGCACGCTTCCCATTTTATGAGGCAGGGTCTCAAAATCACTCAGAAGTCCTTTGTGGCTACTGATGCTCTTTGGCCAGTTGCAGCCAGTGAAAAAGCTGAATCGTCCTTCCTGTCATCATCCCCAACTTCCCTATTCCCAATGGGCTGTCCCTTTGAAAGGGTCAAGAAAGCAAGTGGTTTGAGTTGTTGTGGTCTTGTTGGTTTTGTGTTTTGTTTTCCATTGTGGGGAGAAGTGTAGTTTAACAGTTGAAGACAGAGAAACTGCTCTAGGCATGAGAAAAATGCTCCCTTTGGACACATGTGCCTTCTGATGCGACTTTAATATTTTTTGATGGTAGGAACCTAGTATTTGAGTCCTGTTTACATTTCCAAATGCCAAAGCAAGCAGTTTTACTTGCAGGAATCTTCTTGGAAATTTCTCATTTTTAAGCACTGATTGGAAAGAGTTCAAAGAAATCAAGACTTGATTTTAGAAATGCAGCATTTACAGAATAATAAAAAATGATTGTTAACCATCTGAATAAAAAAAAAACATCTGTATGCATTTTTAAAATACTTATTTTAAATACCATTGAGTATGATAGATGAATTATCTGCTGAATAATTATTATACGTGTATTCATTTTAAAAATATTAATGTTAAAAAATATCTAACAAGAAATTCAAGGCGACATTATCCACAGAGTTCTGAAATTCACTGTTGAATAAATGAGCATCATGAATAAATCAGTGAATCAATCAGTGATACTTTTTCAGCATGGTGTTGCAGGAGGAAAAAAGAAATCCCCAGCTGAGCAGAGATACTTCAATTTGAGGATTCTAGTAATGAGTTTTAGTGGGTTTAGTATGATTCATACACATCAGTGCAACAAAAGCTACAAAGTGACACACATTTGCACAGCCTGTACAGTCAGCTGGAACTTGGATGGCTTCCCCCCATGTCTCCATTCTAGAAACACAGGGCAGAGAAGATTTTGAAGGGAGGACATCTCTCATTCTCCATTAAGATTGCACAGAAGAATGTTTTTTCACAAACTGCCTACCTACGCTGCAGAACCACTTGGAGTCCATGTTGCATCCAGTAGAACTGCTGACAAAAAGATCCATTCAGTTATGTTTTAAGTCAAGTGAGGCTTCTTAGTAATGGGAGTCCAAATGAAGAGTGTATTCTATTCACATGATCAGCATAGGAGCAGCCTTGGCGCAAGAATGAATAAATAATTAAAGGTGGTTTTGCAGTCCAGCTAATTTTGTGCTTTGAACACTGCTTTAGACCTCTTTTTTTCCCTGAATTTGCTGAAAGGATGAACTTTCCTCAAAGTTGTTAGAAGATAATCTTATCTCAGGCCATTTGGCTGAATTATTTTGAACAAAAAATACCTGAAAATATCTTTTGATCTCAAAAGAGTTCATAACTTATGTTGTTTCTGTACAGATTTTATAACTCTTTCCCTGGTGAAGAGGTGAAGAGCCTGACTTCAGTTCTCCAAAAAGTAAATAACAAAACTTTTTTTCTTAATGAAAAATTTAATTCTGTTCCTTTTAAAATCCATAGATTTCCGAGGTCTCTGGCTCACTCTCTGTGTTCATGTAATTTGTGAAGAGTTTAATTTAGAAAAAGTGAATAATGGGATGCCCAGTGTATCTGGGGGCAGGAGGGAAATCACTAATTTTGAGCTTGTGAAATCATACCAATCTACTCTTCTTAGTAACTAAATCATTTACAGGGGGAAAAAAAAGTAATTGCAAATTGCAAGTATAATGGGGGGGCCGGGGGGAGGGGGGGTAGGGGAGACAGGAGGGGGAGGAAATCTGTGAGTAACAAAGATTCTTTGTGGAATCAGCATGAGCTAGAGTTTGTTTAAACCTGTTTGGCAGGTTAAAAGTAGAGATGGCCTTTTCTTCAATAAGAAATCCCCTGGAATTGCTGACTGCTCTCAAACCTAGACTTGGCGAGCTTGTTGAATAAGCAAAGTTGTTTGTTGTTTTTTAAAAAAATAAAAAATAAAAAATTGTGAATGTCATGATAGAAATACCTTTAAGGAAAACTTTGAGAACTGAGACTTGGTGAGAGGCTGACAGATCTCCAGCCTTGGCTTTTCAGTAGCTCTCAGCTTTTTCCAGAAGGGTGGAGTTGCTCTCCTTCACTAAGCATCATATCTTGGCCCAGCCTACCTAGTGCTGGATCAGGTATGCTTTGGAAAAAATCGTGGGAAGAGTAGCCATTAAGAGCAAGTTTTGCAATTGCTTTGATTACTGTATGCTCTCTAAATGTCTCCTGATGTTTAGATTTTGTAATGTGTTAGCACAGTGGTGCTTAATGGAAAAATCTCCAAATGGTATTCCCATCTCCAAACTGCTGTATTCTTATCTGAACCTAGCTGGTTACTATTAGTTACTTAGTGTTTAAATCTGTTGATAAAAATGTGATGGAAAGAATGAGTTGTGCATTAGCTATCTTGACATACCTCCAGTTAACAACAATGTTACTTGGTAAAACCTCTTTTGTTCGCAGCTAGAAGTGACCGAACACAAAGAATATAGTTCAGAAACAAAAAATACCACAGAAACTTCTCAGGTGGAGAGCTCTTCCAGCAAAAGAACAAACTCTGTTCTTAGGCAGACAGGTTTTTAAGTGCTTCTGAAACAGACCACGAGCAGAGAAGCTGTTTCTAGTACAAACTACCATCCAAACTTCTGACAAAACTAGATGCTTCAGCATAGCATATGAATTCATCCCTACCTTGAGACAAACAGCCTTCTGGTACACAGCTCCTGCCTCGCATGAAAGCATCTATTGAAAACCAATGTTGTGGTCATCTAAAGGGCAGCCTGCACAGAAAGCTTGAGCAAACTCTCTGGCAAAAGCAAGGTTTATAGGCAGTGCCTATTCTCAAAAGGCTGACTGGATTTTTAGCAAAGCTAAAGAAAGTTCAGAGGAGAAAATAGTGATGGTGGAAATACCTGGGCTATCTCTTTCCTCAGAGTAATAAACTCTAATGTGCATGTAAGAGCAAAGAAAGGAAACATTACCTATTGCTGGCAAAAACTCTTTGTCAAGTACTGGTGGCAAGGAATTTAGTTTAAAGAGAAAAAATGTTTGTGAACTTAAGGGGAAAGAAGCCTTGTTAAAGTATT
This sequence comes from Centrocercus urophasianus, assembly GCF_019232065.1. Classification (NCBI taxonomy): domain Eukaryota; kingdom Metazoa; phylum Chordata; class Aves; order Galliformes; family Phasianidae; genus Centrocercus; species Centrocercus urophasianus. The sequence continues at coordinate 65,268,777 of NW_024884253.1, forward strand.
ACACAGCTGACCTGTGACAGTAAATTTTATCTTCTCTATCCTTGACTTGTTGATCATATTGAGACAAAGAAACAAGCCAAAAATAAATATACAAGGTCAAATGTATATCTTTTATGACAAATCCAGTCTTGAGATAATCAGAAGTCTGGGCACTATTACATACACTGATTTGGTGCAATGTATGTGTTAAAAGAACACTATTTTACTAATAAATTCTGTCAATGAATAATACAACAGTTGGCAATAAAAACTCAAAAAACAAAACAAAACAACAAAAAAAAAAAACCTGTCCTCAAACTCCAGGCATGAGAGTTTTCTCATGAAATAAATTCTTTCTCAGTAAATGGTTTATCTTAACAAAATTGTAGTGACATTAAAGATTCATCTCTTGTTATGGCTATGTATTGAATTATAAAGGGAAGGCTGGAAGATATTATATAATGAGTGAAACTACTATTTGAGTGTCTTGTTCAGGCACTGCCAGCCAGCTGATTTACTTATGCCCTGTGCCAAATAGCATAAGAGCATATCAAAGAGACAAAGAGTGGCTTTTTTCTGCTCTTGTGACTGGTCAAAAATAATGAAAGAAAATAAAAATCTTCAGAGCTAGAGGTATTTTGGTCCCCCTCAGGCACTTCTTATTTACAATTGAGGAAAGCAGTTTTTATTTTTGAAGGTAAATAGCAATGGGATTGTTTTTTTTTTTTTTTTTTTTTTTTTTTTTTTTGGAAGATGCAGATTTTTAATCTGGTGGAGATCGAAGAGACTCAATATCAAGAGGTGTTTGCATTTTTACTCCTTGCCTGAAAAAGTAGAAAAGAATATCTCATAAGATAACAAGCTTTGCAAAGGCCACCATCTTCACTGGGAATAAAATATGCAAAGTTGAGGAAAAATGAAATCTTTCACATGTGAATTTGTTTTTGTTTCTTTAAATAATATGCATTTTATTGGCTTGATAACCACCTGAGTTTCTGAGTGAGTTTTTTTTTTTTCCTTCTGCTAACAGTGTAGGTTAATGACCATAACAATTAGGGCAATACAAAAAAGTAAATTCTTCTTTCTTTTTTCAATATGCTGCTGTTGATAGAAAGCCACAAAGGACTAAACTAGATTTTGGCAGGAAAAAGTATTTGAGATCAATTCTTAGCAAACTTTACAATGGTATAGATGTTAGACTAAATTAAAGTGTAATTAAAACTCTGCTTTTATTGAGCACTGCTGGCTCAGGAAACTATACTGGAGAGTGCTTTTTCAGGAGTATTCAAGTATGGATACTGTAGGTATCAGTGGCCTATGCATAGGAGAAGTAGTACAATTGCAGAATTGACTATAAAATGGACAGAACAGAAGAGTGTTTAGGCTTTCTTCTTTCCATTTCCATATTCCTAAAAGTTTGTGTGTTAATTCAGCTGTTCTACTTCATTTGTTGGAAATATTATATTTTATTCTCAATAAGTAATTCTAAAATTGCAAAATTTTCCATTTCTTCCACTTGTGTTTGGGAAATACACTAATTACATGGTTCCCAATTGTGTGTTAGAGCTGCACTGTGGGCAAGCATGAGCCCTGAGATACTTGAGCTAAGGTGCAAAGGTCTTCCTTCAGGAATAGAAGCCAGTAAGGCCTGAGATGATAAAACACAGTATATGTCTGTTGTCGTATGAAGAAACTCATGGTGGGCACGTGCAGTAAATGTCCTAGTACTTTCTTATATATCAGTGACTAAATAACTGTACATCTTGTGATTTGAGATGCTCATCTGTTATGTGGCAACCAAATGTGTTGCCTGCCTCCCAACAAAAAATGTAAGAATTTATGACACTTGTTAGCCTACCTTTGTTGGCTCAGTTGCATCTTCTGTAAACCGCACATAATTCTCAATACTGTACTGTTCCATAAGCCTGTTGTAAAATCTAGGTAGACTGTTAGTAAAGCGTAGTAAAGCATATGAGGATTTACTCGTAAAAGGTTCTGTGTGCACTCTAGATATATTAACTCTTTGAAGACTGAGGTTACTAAGATGACAAGCCAGGAAGCTGAAGACTTTAGAAGAAGTCTCATTTAGCACACATTCCTATAAGGAATAGGACAACTAAAGAAAACACTTAAATACAAGCAAATTTTTCATGCCCCAGTGTTTCACTAGCTATTAGCATCTCCTTGAAGCTTAAAGTAAGGCTAAAGTTTCAGCAAAATTGTAATGTTCCCAAAGCTTGCAGGCAGAAATAAGTTAGCATAAGATGAGATGGGTCTCTGCCTCTTGAACTTTGCGTTTTCATTCATACAAAAAATTGCTCCCTTCTTGATGCATTATGATGAAAAAGTATTTGCTGAGTCCCTCCACCCCAACACAGATCTTTTTTTTTTTTTTTTTT